>NC_058130.1:78023936-78323936 GCF_016433145.1 Gracilinanus agilis | reverse complement strand
AAATAGAAAATAAGTTACTTGAAGACAAGTACTATTTTTGCCTTTCTTTGCATGCCCAGTGCTTGGCACAGTTTCTCTGGGACAATTATGTTAATGTGTTTCCTCTCATCCTATCTGTACCCTCCTCATCTGTGTAATTGATTTCCATATCTTCCCATAATTCCTCCATGATCTATCCATTGTAACTTAGGCCCCCCCTCTATATTTTATAACATTCCCTGGCCCCTAGTTCAGTACTCCAACTATCCATTAGCTATTCCCCACATCTGTTATGATTAATCCACCTTTCCTCATTATTAATTTCCCCAATAATCAGTTTTATGCCACTTGTTGCACTTAAGTAATCATTGACAATTCAGTTCAACTTATTGGCACTCACCAAGAATTTCTCCACTGATTTTTGGATCACCTATAATTTTATCTCTTGGGAGAAAGAAATACTAACAAGAATTCATTAAATATTTATTATGAACCAATTACTATACTAAGCATTGGAGAGACAAAGAGAAAAAGCAAAACTAGTCTTCAAAAGTCAAGTATTTTATTTCCTGATGAGGAAACAACATATACAAATATGTACCAAAGCAATATGGATTCTATGGAAAGGGAAGGCACTAGCAACTGGGAGATGATCGTGGTGTTGTTCTAAGACCAAAAGCTACTTAGCTTTACCTGAAGAAACAATGGCTTCCTCACACACACACAAAAAGGTTTTGTGTCATGGAACAGCTTGGATTATTGAAAACTCACTCAAGTTTCTCACATGTAATATAGTCAGTATCTTTCTTCCTCCTATTTGATTTTGTAATTTTGCTTGGGTTAGTCCCAGCCTTACCATGCTGAAAATTACCTGCCCACATATTTTTGAGCTATAAAATTATTGTCTTTTTTAAAGACTTGAGAAAAACAAATCAATAAAACATAAAAATTCCATCTAAAGTAATTAAGATTTATTTTTATTTTAAAATAAAGCATCATATTTTTTTTCCATTTTCAGCCATCTGATACCTCTTTCTCTTCTCCATGATTCCCCAGTGCAAGCATTTGATACCAATTCCAAGATCTCATCTCCATATTTTTTCAGGACTTTAGGAAGTAATTTAAATGAGATAATAATAACTCTAGTCATATCCTCCCTCTCTCTTTCTCTCTTTCCTCCTCTCTCCCTTGCTCTCAACAGATAGATAAAGAAGATACATATATATATATAGACAAATAGATATGTCTAAATATCCATATATGTGTAAAACTAATTTTATGGGCATATAATTATATGCACAAGTATACATATGCATACATATATACATAAAATTTTAAGATTCACAAAGTTTCATGCGCATTATCTCATTAGATATCCACAGCCTCTCTTTATATTAGGTCGTACAAATATTCCCATTTTCAGGTTGAAGCTAAGAGGTTATAGCTGTCCAAAGACCAAAAGAGGGATTTGGACCCGTCTTTATGACACCCAAGTCTAGCATTCTTTCCGCTATACTTCTTCTCTAATGTATGTTGACAATGTACATATGAAAGCACATTGTATATTATGAAGCCTTTTAAATTGGAATTTATGTTGATTATTAATTTTTATTTAGCATAGACCTATGATTTCATTAATATGGGAAATTAATAGTAAGGAAAAGTTCAGATCAGTATCTACTTTGTGATTTATAGTCTCAGAGAGTTGCCTGGAGCATTATGGTGTTGAGAGAGTAGCCTAAAAGACTGAAAACATAAATAATTTGCCCTAAGTCATATAACCAGTGTGTCTCTGAAGGAGAATTTAAACCTATATCTTCTTGGATTCAAGGCCAGCTTTCTATCCAGTATGCCACGATGCCTTTCCCATTAATGACACATTAATATAAGCAATAAATCACCAGGATCGAATATAATTTACAACAATAAAATTTGTATAGTTCTTTAAGAGGTACAAATCACTTTCCACATATTATCTCATTTGATCTTTGAAACTATTCAAGTTAGGTGCTATTACTGTCTTCATTTTATGTATAAATCAGACAGATATTAAGCAACTTGCTGAGTTACCCTGTTAATAAATGTCTGAAACTGGAATCAAACTCAGTTCTCCCTGACGAGGTCCAATACTCTATCCACTGTGTTAACAAGTTATCTTTATTGCATCTAAATGCTCTGTTACCTTTTGATCTAAGTCAGTTTCCATTTCCTCTTAAATCTTTTCATCACATCATTTCTAACTTCAAAATGTTGTCCTGGACACAGTGTAGCAGTAGCAAAATGGGAGATATTAAATTCTATTTTAAGCATTTTGGAGTGAGCTTGATTTTGTCACTTCAGACCTTTTCAGAAAGCAGTGTTACATCTCAACACGATGGTGTCTAATCCCCCTTTTAATGGCTATTTCATGAGAATGATACAGTTCTGGTTTCAGTTCAATTGGTAGAGTATGAAGACCAACCAAGAGAAGAAGAAAAATTTTCCTATGTATTATTAAGATTTTTTGTTTTTTTTTTTCCTTTTGAGTTCTACAAAAGCAGGGGAAGGTTGCATTGTGATAATTTTGAGTGATAGAATGAGAGCTCAACATGTAGTCATGGTGTGGAAATAGTGCAAGCACTTAGAAAAATTGAGACTGTTTAAATGAGGAAGGTAGATGAATGAGTTGTACTTATACTAGCATATACACCTCACCTGACTTCTTTCTCTTTGATGACTCCATCCACTGGGCCACCTGAATGTGTCTTCCTTTTATGCAGTAATTCCCAAAGTGGGCGCCACCACCCCCTGGTGGGTGCTACAGCAATCCAGGAGGCGGTGATGGCCACAGGTGCATTTATCTTTCCTATTAATTGCTATTAAAATTTTTAAAAATTAATTTCCAGGGGGCTAATTAATATTTTTTCTGGAAAGGTGGCAGTAGGCCAAAAAAGTCTGGGAACCACTGCTTTAATGGCTACTTAGCCAGTGGATAGAGCGCTGGACCTAGAGTCAAGAAACTAAGAAGATCTGATTTCAAATCTGGCCTCCGAAACTTACTTATGGTTTGACCCTGGACAAATTGCCTCAGTTTTCCATCCATAAAACGAGAAATAGCAAACCACTCCAGTGTCTTTGAGGGAAAAAACACAAAAATCAGTCAGGAAGAGTTAGGTATGACTCAAAAATAACTAAACAGCAGCACATACTCTCTTTTCATTTAAAGCAACAGGAAGACATACGTAGGTTCAGAAGACCCTGCCAGCCCCCATTCAGGGTCTTTGGTCATTAAGAGAGGCCACTGATCCATTTTATTGTTTATTGCTAATATAACCAATAAATTGATCATGCTTAGGTCCCTGGACCATGGCTGAGATGGCCAGTATCACCCATTTTACTAACAGTTTATGTGTCACTATTAATAAAATGCTTTCTTGTACTAGAGAAAATTATGTCTCAAGCCTGCTTCAATTAAATTTTACTTATTACACTATAAAAACACTTTCTCAGTTTCCTGCTTTCCTTCTAATTTTAGCTGCATTGGTTTTATTTGTGGAAAATCTTTTTCCATTTCATGTAATCAGAACTTTCATGTAATACCGCCCTTTATTCTCTTTCTCTCTTGTCTCATCATAAATTCTTCCTTTATCTATAGATGTGGTAGGAAATACTTTCCATATTCTTGTGATTTGTTTATATTATGCTAATTTATGTCTATCTTGATATACAATTTGAGATGTTGATCTATGCCTAGTTTCTACCAAACTGCTTCCTACTTTTCCTAGCAATTTTTGTGGAATAGTAACTTCTTCCTCCAAAAGCTTAGATCTATTGATTTATCAAACAGTGCATTATCATGATTATTTACTACTATGTATTATGTTCCCAATCTGTTCACTCTAGCCTTTTCTGGTGGGCAAATGCTCTGGCCCATTCATTTTTATTCTAATACTGCTGAATTTTCTGATAAGAGTTGTTGCTTTAGAAGTCAAGATAGGAACAAAGGGATAGATGAAACAATACAGGTGCCTAAATGAGGTGTTCCATATAAATCTCTCTTAGATGTATAAATTCTAGCATTTTTTTAAATGGTGGGGATATGAATTTAAATGAAAGATTTTCTTTTATCTAAGACCACCAAGGGAATAATCTCTGGCTTTAAGAGTATTACTGGTATCTTTAAAAAAAAGATTTAAAGGGCTAAGCCATTGAAAGTTTTGGTAACTTGGTGACCTTACTGATAGATCAGTGTGAAAAAAAAACCTGAATGAATTATTCATGTGTCCTTTCCCTGGAATTTCTCACCTCCAACAAGCATTCTATAATGCCACTTTCTATTAGAAACATGAAAGATTCTGTAATACAAGACTGAAGGCATTTTAAAGCTAGGAAGGAGTTTGGAGTACATGTGGTCCAGCCACTTTGCTTTACAAAAATGTGGAAACTAAAACCTTGAGAGATATAAAGGTTATGGCCCAGGCACAGAAGGAGCTCTTTCCTTGCCTTCACCTCTTAGATTCTGTAGCTCTAATTAAGTTTCAATTTAAGTGTTTATACTATTTGAGCCCTTTCCTGACCCCTTCAATGTTGATTCTTTTCCCACCCCATTTTAAAATTGTATTTTGTATGTATTTGTAATTTATTTAAGTATATAAATGTTGATTCCCCAAGACACACACACACACATCCAACAATAGAATATAAAATGAGGTCAGGGCCTATTTTTATTTCAGAAGTTTCCCCTCCCCAACAATTAGCAAATAGCTGGTGTTTCATAAATACTTGTTTAAGTTTTTAATTAATTCAAGTGATTTTATAATCCTAAACAAGTCAGTGTCAAAGTCAGGTCTCCTAGACACTAATCCAGTGATGTTTATCTATGTATCTTGCAAAAGAGATTTAAACATGGAAGGAAAGGTACAAATCAGGGGGAAAGATTCCACTGTTTTAGGTAAACTCTAAAAGAGATCCCAAATATATTCTCAAGTACAATTCAATATATCACATGGTGCACATACCATTTATTTATGGGATATATTTATCATTGAGTTTCATTTCCAATTAAGATGATCTGAGGACATCTATATCCATTGAAGGACAGTGTCCTAGAATTGATGAAAAGAATCAGGAGTTTGAAGTATTGACAGGACAAGAAGTAGGAAGTGAGTGAAAGGTCCAACCGTATGTGTTGAGCAAGTGAGGTAGGGAGAGAAATAAGAGGAGCTCTTCCTTTTATCAGATCTAAAAGTGAGAGAAAGAATGAAGAAAGGAAACAAGCATTTATTAAGTTCTTACTATATCCAGCCACTATGCTCAGTGCTTGAGATACAGAAACTAGCATAAAGAAAGATGGTCCTTACCCTCAAGGAACTTATATTTTAAGGGAGGAAGATACACAAAATGGGGCAGCAGTAAAGGTACCCAACATAGGGGCACGGTTTTGAAGTTTAGTAAGAAGACCCAGAGGAGAGATGTAGTAGGGGTGAGGACGAGCTTTGCAAAGGGATATTAGGGATATTCCAGGGTGAGACGGTCATGTGTAGTCAACTATACCATGGTAAGGTGATCTGAAGTCACTGAGAGAATTTGTAGGAAGAGCCAGTAGTAGAGGGGGAATGGTTTTGAAGTCCTAAAAGTCAGAAACAAGGATGGGAGAAGAATGTGGAAATGGAAGATTGTGTTGCTATTTTTGTTAGGATATTCAAGGTACCAGACAATGTAAAATGGAATGGAATATGAGTAGTTTGGTGGATTCAGGAACTGGTCATCATAAAGTGGTATACAGTGCCCTCTTCAGACAATGCATTATTTTGTGTCCAGAATTTTAGGAAAGGATGCATGTTGGTTGAGTAACTCAGGAGGCTGGGAGGAACAGGTAGATGGCATGGTACTTGGATTTACAGTCAGAATATTTGGGTTCAGATTTCATTGATGCCAGTTATAGGCTATGAAATGGCACACTTACCCTCTGTTAGCTTCATTTTCCTCACGTACAAAATGAGTATAATAACATCTGTAGGACTCACTTCATTAGGTTGGGAGAAATATTCAGTAATTCTTAAAGCACTTTACCAAAGTTCTGTCCAGAGGAAGGAAACCAGGATGATGAAGGGCCTCAAAAGCATGAAATGATTTGAAGAGATTAAGGATGTTTAGCTTGGAGAAGGAAAGACTAGAGATAAGGGGAGGGGCAAAGTAATAACCATCTTTAAAGACAGCAATAAAGAGCTATCAAGTGACAAAGAGATTTTAATTGTTCTTACTGGCTTCAGAGAGAACTAGAAGCAAACATTAGAAGTTGCAGACTGGCAGATTTAGGTTTGAAATAAGTACAAACTAGCTGTCCCAAATAACTACTATTTGGGGAGAGAGAGTTCTCCTTAAAGTGGTCTTTAAGCAAAGATTTCTTGACACCAATATGTGGTAGACTGCATTCTTTAAGGGTGTAGATTGAACTAGATGGACTCTGAGATCTTTTACAACTCTGAGTTTCTGTGTTGGTTGCTTTTGCTACTCTAGTACCCCAATTTAGATTGCATAGGAACTAAGAAAGCCAGGAGTAATGATAGCTATGGTCAGATCCAGTCCAGCATTGCCTGTGAATTGTACTAGATATGTTTGTTTTAATTTCCAGTTCTAAGAGAAGAGGAATTGAGAATGCTAGGCAACTTAATCTGAAAAGTCACATAGTTCAGGCCTTAATTGAAACGTAAAATCTCTCTGTGATAGTAATTCTCAAACCATTTTCTTGAAGTTAATTTCTCTCTTTGTGATAAAGAAAGGCATAAAGGGGAGAGTGATGGTTACTTCATCCTTTTTTAAACTTGAGAATGACTATACATTGACTCATTCATCCCATAAATGTTGTTTGAAAATCTACTGTGTCAAAAGCACTGATTATATTTGGAATTGGTCAATGTAGCAGATGAATAAATGTCTATTAATTGCTCAAAAAGAATTATTCCTTAGCTTTACCCTTGATCCTTTCAAAGAGATAGCAACTCACATCTGAGAATCATGTGGCTTACAGAAAGATTTAGCAAAATGATCTTATTTATTCTCCCTGCCCTCCTGTCCAGTTAAGTCAGTGTTCTTTCTCTGAAATGGTGTTAATATAGTTATTACTAAATTGAGATATGTTATCCAAATGTAAAGATTAATATTTTCAGCATGGTTACATCCCTTTATAGTGAGAGCAAAATGTGGGAAATTATGTGGGAAGAAGCCAGGATCTGGAGTTAGAAGACTTGCTTTCCATTTCCAGCTTTGTTGTTACTGTAATTGTCCTTTGTTTTTTTAAGAGGACCAATGACATTATGAGATAATATCTTGACTTGTGCATGAATTGGATTTAGGTGAGGCAGAAGTGGACAGTGATCAGCTTCATTCTTTCTTCTAGTCATCTAGCCCCAGTGGCAAAATAAAAGTCAGAACAACTGGCAATGGTCTGGAATACAGTGACTCACCTTGGTATCGTCAGTGTCTGACCAAGCTCTTCAGGTGCCTTCATGATCTTTGGAACAAATTGTTCTCATCTGCCCATTTTTCTGGGGGAAATCTACATGCTTAGAGTTGACATCCCCCAAAGCTCCTGGCTTTATTTATAACAGAAGTTCTTTTCCTGGAGTCAATAGATCCCTAATTGGCCCTATGAATAGATTTCAGGGGACTGGGAACTTATAGAGGGGGAAACTATGTTTTTATTTCCACATAATTGGTTTCCTTCATAACCCTATGTATTTTAATTTAAGTTTTTAGGAATATTAATCTGATAAGGGGTCCATAGACTTCATTAAACTTTCAGACTTCTCTATACCTTATTTTCTTCACCTATAAAATGAGGACATTGGATTCAGTGACCTCTTAAAAGTTCCTTTTAGCTTCAAATCTATAATTCTATGACTAGAGGAATTCTCATAACCTTTCAAGTTCTGAATTTATGTTATGCTAAACTTATTGAACTAGTAAATACAAATTTGCTCTCAGTAGGACTCATATCCTCACTGATTCCATTTCCAAATATTGTAAAATAAGAGTTGGAATACACAGATGCTAAGGTCTGCTTCAGTGCAAAACTCTAGGATCGTATGGTCCTCAGTTTCCCTAACAGTAAATGAGTATTTCATGAATTCATTTAACAACCATTTATAAAGTGCCTGGTGAATGTTAGACAATGTGCCAGTGCTAGGGAAGATACAAAGGTAAAAGACACTGTTTGCTACTAAAGAATTATATAAATCTATGAATTGTGAATATTTATTGAATTCCTACTCTCAATTAAATACAAAGCTATGCACCACAAATCTAATATGAGAGAGACAAATGATGCAGTTCAACAATGATATAAGATAGCTTGATTATTAAGGATTTAAATACAAGCAATTTTAGGAAAAGGAGAAATAAATATGGTTTGATGTAATTGGAAGAGACGTTTTGAAGGCAGTAGGTCTTACAGGAACTTGAAGGAAGGATGACAGACTTGGGTAAGGTAGTAGGTCTCCTAGTCCCAAATAAGTCAGAATTTAAGCTCCTCTGTAATCAAGGAGGTTCTACAGTCTGCCATGCAGGGTCCAACGAGTTGTCAAGGCCATAGAACTAACTTCAAGGTCAGCATGATACAGCTCATTGTACACAAGCACTTTGAGTATCCCTGAAGCCTAATTTAGTCCCTAGGGAACTCTGTGGGAAACCCTTCATCAAACTGTTCAATTACATGGGGAGTGAATCTGGGAAATAGGTAGTTTTACTATATTAAAAAAATCAATGCTAGTTTTTGTTGCTTTTTTTAAACAAGACACATTTATTAAAAGCTGAAATACATATGATGCTATAATACTTCCACCTTACACAGATAAGGTAGTTCAGAATGTACATCAATATTTCTCAATTTAAAGATAACAGAGGAGAAAAGACTGTTTATATTGAATATTGTCCAAAAAATTTAGATTTTATTATTTTTAAGTACAAAAAGTTAACAGACTAGACTAACAAAATTCATTGAAAACTCTGGATTGGCTGGGTCTTAGAGAGACTTGTTTTAATAAACTGGTAACTAAAACGTAGTATAGCATTTTTAGACTTGTAGATGCCTTTGAAAGAGATGAGATTTTTTTTCGTGTTTTAATTAGATAGATAATCACAGATCCAGAAGGGAAGTAGTAGTTACTAATGCAATTAAACTGAAATTAAAAAATGGTCCCTGTAACAGAGACAAGGATCTGGGTTCAAATTCCAGTTCTGATTAACTCAATTTCTATAGGTCTCAGTTTCCTTGTCTATAAAATTAGAGGGTTATACTAGATGTCCTTTATAGGTTCCTTCTTTTTTTTTTAACCCTTAACTTCTGTGTATTGGCTCCTAGGTGGAAGAGTGGTAAGGGTGGGCAATGGGGGGGGGCAAGCAACTTGCCCAGGGTCACACATCTGGGAAGTGTCTGAGGCCAGATTTGAACCTAGGTCCTCCCTTCTCTAGGCCTGACTCTCAATCCACTGAGCTACCCAGCTGCCCCTTATAGGTTCCTTCTTAAGTGAAAATCTATGAACCTATGATCATGGGGTTGGGGTTGCAATTTCTAAAGGTATTGTTGATACAGATTGAATTACAATGGAAGGATAACAGATAACAGAGCCTGGGAGTAATAAAAAGAATAAATTTAGATGTCAGATTTCTCTAGTATCTTGAAGTGAAAAGGTTTGCCCTATTTTACTTTGTAGACTAAAACAATCAAGTCAAATTAAGATAGAATTACTTAGCCTTACAGATTCATTGACTGTATTGGCTTCCCATAAAGACAGTCTGGTAAAATGTTTATTATTAATTATTATTAATTCAACAAAATGCAGAGGCACAAAAATTTCATTAATATTTCTTAACTAACTCTGGACTCGAAGTCACTAATTTTAAGTCTTAGGTACTTTTATTTTAAACCAATTTTTTAAAATTATTTAGCTGTTCAAAAATGAATAAAAACTTGTATTGGTTTCTTTGATCAATTCCTTAGCTTTTTACAACTTGATAGATCTTGTTTTGACTTTTACCAACAAAGCTAAATAATTGTTTCCCAAAGTATTGCTAACAACTATCCTTTCTATCCTTAAATCCTTCTCTCCACAAAAAATATAATAAATAAAAATAGAAATCAGTGGATCTACTGGATACCACATACCCTACAATTATTCTACATTCAGTACTCATAGGCAGCTTCTTCACCACTAGGATGACTATATTACTGAAATGAGATTATAGGATTTTAAGTCTGGAAGGCTAATTAGAGACAATTTAGTCTATAATGCCCTGCCTCATTTTGATAATACAGAAAAGAGGCCCAGAGAAAAGAAGTGACTTAACTAAGGCCACACAGTTGTTTGGACAGGAAAGTCAAGGCTCAAACTCAAGTCTTCTGACTTGAGTATTACTATTGACAATACATTACACTAGTTGGTGGAGATTATATCCCTAGAGGGCTTTAAAAAGAAAACTAGAGTGGCATAGTAATTCATACTTAAGATCCAAGAGTTTTGCCTAGATGATCTTTTGGTGTTCTTGTAGCACAGATTGGAGTATAGGGATAGATAACAGAAGGGTTCTAAGTTTAAGTCATCTAAGTCTATCTACTTTCTAAGTTTCATCATTTCCTAAAGCACAGATTGGTGGACATGGGGGTGACTGGGTAATACATTTTGAAGTATGAGGTGAACTGTTCAGTTAGAGCTTAATTGTTTTTGAGGAAAGAAGGTAGACACAACAAAGCTTCAATAAAACCATGAGCTCCTTGAGAGTAGGGACTATCTTTTGCTTCTTATGGATCCCCCATATTTATTTGAGCCTGGTACATAGTAGACATTTGATAATTGTTTATTGACTAACTGACAGAGCAACATATCCATTCCTACAATCCATTTCCAATGGAGGAATGATCAATCAACTGTATTTTTGTTTAGGATATAATAGATGACAGTATCTGAAAGTATTTCTGTGATGTGAACATTAATAACCACATTGGGTCTGCTTATAATTATCTAGAAAGCCAGAAAGTCTAGAATAAGAAGGGACATATGGGGTCATCTAGTCTTTAACCAAATTTTTAAAATCAATCTTTTATTTAATCATTTGCTTAGTTAATAATTATTGAATGCCTAACAAAACACTGGGTTGAAAACCAGTTGGAGATACCAAGAAAGAAGGAAGGTTTCTCTCAAGGAATTTAATTTCCTTGAGGAGATTAAGTAGACAGGTTTTATGTTTGGCTTTCTCTAACCCATCTCCCAAGTTGGCACTCTTTTTATTGTCTCTCTCTCTTTCAAATGTCCTATGGCTCAAAAATTGTCGTTTCCTTCCTCCCTGAAAAAAACCTATTTCTTTAGATGTAATTCCTCTTACCTAAGCTCCTTATGCCCTGAAATAGAAATGGTTTTTCTTTCTCTGGACATTTTGTAGCACTTATAAATGAATGAATAAAAGAGCATTTAATAAGCATTTACTATAAGCAAAGTATTGAGCTAAGTATAGGGAATACAAATAGAAAAGAAAGACAATCTCTGTTCTTAAGGAGCTTGCATACTAATAGGAGAGAACACATCTAGGAAGTTTCAATTGCAAATCAGTAGAAAGGCCTAATGGTCCTTTGGGTCCAGCAGTGAAGCAGATGGTAATTAATCTTCTTTAGTGTCATTTCCAAAGAGGAAAACATAGCTATTTTTGGTGTTGAATCATTTGACACATGGTCAAGAATTTGGGTACTCTTAAAGCCTATTTTTCATTATTATTGTTACTCAGTTATAATAAAATTATTGAATATGTATCCATGTGTCATAAGCCTCTTGCTTGACTGTGAATCTGCTTAGGAAAAGTACTTGGTCTCATTTATCTTCATGGCTCTTACAAACATCAAGCATGAATCTTTAAAAACAGTAAGTAGATGGTTGTTTAATTAATGAAGAAATGGCTGTTGTTAGGTACCATAGATCTCTTCAATGCTATCTTTTACATTACTTTTTTCTGAGCAATCTGTAATTGTGGTAAATTATCACATCCGACAGATAGCCACCATTTTGGAGATGTTTGACTCCTGAGAGTGCAATCCATTATTTATACTAAACAGCATCACTAGAAGACTATTCATTTTAAAAACTGGATGGTTTTGTTTTTGTTTTAGTTTTTGTCTTGTTAACTTGGAAAATAAAAACAAAACTTCCAAGTAGTCAGAAAACCCAGTCTTTAATCAAATAAAGGGATAGGTTCATTGTTCTGGCCACCACACAGAGCCATAAACAAATTCCATACAGAACCAAAGGTTCCGAGACTCTGGGAAACATATCCCTGGGAGAATACAGTTCTTAATACCAACTCCAAAGAGATACTGGACATGAGAGTCTCTTTATACCTTTTGGGAAGCCTATGAAGACTAAACATAAACAGGTGTGTAAACCTCCTAACATCCAGCAGCTATGGCATTAGAGAATGGTCACCTGTGACAAATTAAAGACAAGGGTCAAACTCAGGAGCTGGGCTTCCAGAGAGGAAACTTTCAACCAATGGGGAAGCCTCCAAAACAAAAAAGGTGCTTAGAATTCAAATCAAAAATAGGTGTGATTACTAGTGGGTTTCTCAAAAGTAAGGGTAAACCCAAGTCATTTCAGAAATCCATATTGACAGTCTCAAGACAGAGTTTTGTGTCATTAAAAGAACTGCCCCATTTCCCAGATGTAGACAACCTACCACTGTACCAACCTGTGCAATTCCAGTCCCTATTTATTATCCATCTGCATGGCTGCTCTAGATATGTGTAAAGACAAGCTCTTTGGGCATTTTTCCAACTGTCAGTCTGAATAATAGGCATTCTTCATCTACATTTTTACTTTGTGGAGAGTTAGAATTCTTTGCAGTGATTAGGGATCTTATTTGGGAGATTCAAAAGTGTTTGAGCACTTGATTTAGTTAGCATAGTGTCATTTTCAAAAATAACATCTAAAAGGTCTCAGTCTTTAGGGATTCCCTCTACACATGCAAAATTTTTTTTTAATTGGTCCTCTCTAATTTCTTGCTCAGGCTAAAAGTGGCAGTGGCCACTCACAAACCCAGTCCTACTGGTGATAGACATGGGGGTTTTGACTTGCTTCATTTTCTGACATTTTGCTTCTCCTTAGGCAGCCCGATTTCCCACCCTCCCTGCTCACCCGGAGCTCAGGAGGTTGGTGTCAGATTTACTGCAGACACCTGGTCAACTTTAACTCACTGCAGCTTTGACCTTCTAAGCTAAGTGATCCATCAGCCTCAACCTACCCAGTATCAGGATTTAGAGCCACCAAGCCTCACTCAAGAATCCCTTTGCATTTTAGACTCTATGCTATGCATTCTTTGTAACAAACAACAGGGTTTTGGCCAGCATAACCCTTCCTGTTTTTTTGTCTAGTCTGATGTTCACAATCAGAGGTTTGGAAAGTTGTACCTGCTGCTTTATCTTTCAAAAGGATCTTTTATTTCCACCCAAACAGATCCCTCATTAGCATATTTTCAGGAAGTATTAAAAAAAAGTAAAATGAAGGATTTCAAAGAAAGACTAGAAAGTTTTATGGGCAGAGCACCTTCCTTGCACTCCTGTCTATGTAAGTAATTCTCTGAACTAATTTCAAGTTTCCTTGAGGATTAAATACTAGAATATCTAAAAGGTAGGAGGAATTTAATCAGTAAGTCTTTTGTCTTCTTTCTGCTGGTGGACTTGGATATCCCAGATTGTAGGAGTAAATCTGAAAGGAGCTAATACAATTAAATATGTTATATTATAAATACATGGAGAGAAAATGACAAGAAAACCAGTAGGGAAGACTAGAAACAATATCACCTGCTCCAATCATATTTCCAAATATGCATCATTTCATTTAATTTATTATTTGTTTTTATTTATTAATTTATTTGGTTTTAAAGATCAGTCCCTTTAGTGAATTAAGTTCTTGGCCCATCCTCTTATAGTTCCGTTTTCTTTTCATATCTTTTTCTCTTCTTTCCTTTATTCTAAATTTGTTCTTATTCTGACAATCCAGGCTTTTGAAATACACAGCATAAAGGTTATCTTGATTGCATATTCATTATAAGAGACCAGGAACAGCTAGATGGCTCAGAGGATAGGGGATAAGGACTGCAGACAGGAGCTCCTGGATTCAAATTTGAACTCAGACACTTCCTAGCTGTATGATTTTGGGCAAGTCACTTAACTCCAGATGCCTAGCCCTTACTGCTCCCTTACTGCTCTTCTGCCTTGGAACTGATATTTAGTATTGATTGGAAAAAAAGTCAAATAGTCCATAATAACAGGCTACTAGGTACTGGCATGGCTCTTAAGACACCGACACAAATTAACAATATTTTTTTCCCTTGGATCTTGTTAGACACTGGAAATTTTAAGTACTTTGAACAGATGGTATGGCAGAGTTATAAAATGAACTCTAGAGGAAGAGTCCAGAAACTTGGACTCTAAATCTATCACTGGCACCTATTAGCTATATGACCATGGGCAAGTCAAGAACTTTCTAAATCTCAATTTTCTCACTTGTAAAATGAGGATGTAATTACTACCTCACCAACATACCCAGATGAGAGTGAAATTAAATAAAAGAAGTGAAAGGAATGTATAATCTATTAAAGTGGTATATAGATATAAAGCATCATTGCCATTGTTATTATTATGGATTCCATATGATCACTGAGTGATGTCAATATTTTTATTATTAGGCAAAGTCCTTGGCCTTCTCTGATTTGCTAACTCATCTTGTTAATAGAAGAAATAGCATTTATTATTGCCAGGGTACCTTTTAAGCCTTAGTTATGCCATATCCCTCACTTGTGCCTTAGGCTCCCTGGCCTCATCTCCTTTTCTTATCATAGAAAGATCTTCCTTAAAATGCTCACTCACATAATCTTTGCCTGTTGAATTTCTATGCTACAAATTCAAAGTCTAGCTCAATTTTCTTCTCCTCCATGAAGTCAAAGTGTGTACATAGTAAATATTTATTAACTATCTGACATAAGTACATATAATTCTGATGAAGAAACTGAGAAATTGTTTAAAGAGACCAATGGAAGTGTATAAAGAATTTATGGACCAATGGAGATTGTTAAATGGGCTAGTAGAGAAGGTGAGAAAAAAAGGGCAGCTGGCTAATAATGAAAACACAAGAATGACATGGTACTTTAGGAATATCCTAAGAGAGACATAAATCATAATAATAAGAGGTTGGCAATAAAAGTTAAAGAAAAGACAGCCTTAACAATACTGGTATCAAGAGGGAAAAAGTGGATAGGATAATGATCATTAAATTAAGGGAGAAGGTAGGAATATTTAATTATTCAACTCTTATTTCAACCCTGTTTTCTTTTTTGGACTAGGAAGAATAAAACATAAATAATTAACAAGGAGATGAAAACAAACAAAAAAGAAGAGGTTTTAAGAGAACACCTAATTGCCCCAATGAATTCAAATCACAGGCCCCAGGTGAAGCACAGACTAGGGCAGTGATGTGAAAACTTTTTAAAGAGGGGGCCAAAGGAAAGGAAATGCTCATCTGTCACTCTGTTTCTAAGGCAACTCTTTCGAAGTTCCATTGTATTGTATCCTACTCATTGTATTTTTCAGATTAGGAATAAAGTTGAGGGACTGGATAGAACATTTCAGGGGGCCGCATCTGGCCTTTGAGCCATAGTTTGTCTATCACTGGACTAAGGCATTAAAAAAACAGTTTACATGATCACTAACTGCTGATCTAATTTTTAAAAGAACATTAAGAAAATATAAAATTAATAATTTTGATTATATTAAATTAAAAAGGGTTTATACAACAAAACCAGTGCAACCAAAATTAGAAGGGAGGCAACAAACTGGGAATAAAATTTTATAACAAAAATCTCTGAAAAAGTTCTAATTTCCCAAATATGTAAGGAACTGAGTCAAATGTACAAGAAATCAAACCATTCCCCAATTGACAAATGGTCAAAGGAGATTGAATAGGCAGTTTTCAGATGAAAAAATAAAAACGACCCATAATCACATGAAAAGGTGTTCTAAATCCCTCCTAATTAGAGAAATGCAAATCAAAAGAACTCTGAGGTACCACCTCACACCTATCAGATTGGCCAATATGACAGTAAAAGAAAATAATGAATATTGGAGGCAAAATTAGGACACTAATACTCTGCTGGTGGAGTTGTGAATTGATCCAACCATTCTGGAAGGCAATTTGGAATTATGCCCAAAGGACCTTAAAAGAATGCATGCCCTGTGATCCAGCAATACCTCTACTGATTTGTACCCCCAAAGAAAAAAGGGTTGTACAAAAATATTCATAGCCGCACTCTTTGTGGTGGCAAAAAATTGGAAAATGAGGGGATGTCCCTAGATTGGGTAATGGGTAAACATATGATGGTGGTGGAATACTACTGTGCTTTAAGGAATGATGAATTGGAGGATTTCTATATGAACTGGAAGAACATCCATGAACTGATGCAGAAAGAAATGAGCAGAACCAAGAGAACATTGTACACAGAAAGTGAAATATTTTTGAATGATCAAATGTAATGGACTTTGCTATTATTAGCAATACAGTAATTCAGGGCAATCCTCAGGGACTTATGAGACAGAGTGTTAGCCAAAGCAAGAGAAAGAACTGTGGGGGTAGAAACACAGAAGGAAAACATACGACTTATCACTTGTTTAAATGGGTACATGATTTGGGGTCTTGGTTTCGAAAAATTGCTCTATTGCAAAAAGAATAATATGGAAATAGGTATCAAGTGATAACATTTGTATAACCCAGTGTAATTGCTCATCAGCTCTGGGAGGGGGAAGGAAGAGGGGAGGAAAAGAAAATGTAAAATGTAAACATGGAAAAATATTTTTAATTAAATAATTAGTTTTTTTAAAAAGAAAGATCATTGAAGCTGGGAAAGGTATGGTTGGTCTAGAGATAAGCAAATATTGCCTTTGTTTTCCAAAAAAGGGGAAGAAATTGATTTATTCAAGTTATAGAGTAATGGAACAGATTTTTATTGAAGGAAAATTCAAGAATCTATTATTAAAGGGATGGCTTTAAGAATGTGTTAAGAGATGTAGAAATCATTAAAAACCAGAATGCTTTCATAAAAAAAAGATTCTTCCAAGCCTTGTCATTTGCTTTTTGGAAGATTACTAGACTTGTATATCAGCACAATGCTATTGAATTAGTGGATTTAGATTGCTGCAAATCATGTGACAAGGTCTTAGAGATGGTCATTGTGGAGAAGATTAGGAGAGATGGCCTGGGTAATAATGATTTATGTGAATTCAGAGTTAGTTGAATAATGGAACCCAAAGTCATTAATGGATTAATGTCCTCTTAGAGAGAAATAACATGGCTTAACTGGATGAAGTGCTGGGCTGAGAATCAGGAAAATCTATCTTCAGATTTTGCTTTGACCCATTTATAACGTATGTATTCCTTTAAGTCCTTAACTTATGTGTGTTCCTCAGGTCACTCTTTGAGGCTTATTTTCTAAATCATAGGATACCTTCTGCATTGGTAGAAGCAATTCTACAATGGAATTCACTGATGAAGTCATACAATTCTTTGCATTTGCACATCATCTTGGAGAAAGAGTCCTATTAGAGTACTCCAGGGATTGATGCAATCCAACATTTTTATCAGTCTGGGTGAAGAATTATGTGGTAGGTTTAGCAAATATACAGAAAATACAAATCTAGGAGGGGCAGTTAAGAAAGTGAAGGATATATGCTTTGAATCATCATAGATTGTACATAGATTATGATAGACTTTTGTTGGCTGAAATTATTTTAGAAATTTCTCTTCAATGTGACTATAATAAAGAACCAAAATGTAGTCTTTAAAAACCAATTAATTCTGTAAGTCATTTAGATAAGGGTAGGATAAAAGGCAAAGTGAATTTATTTTAAAAAGAGCAAATATATTGAAACCATTTCATGTCATCAATATTCAAAGTTTTTCTGCAATTTCCAAGTTAATAAAAAAATAACAAAAACAAAGCTGATCAACAAAAAATTACAAAAAGACATGTTCTGTTAACTTGAAGCTTTTTCTCTGATTTGACTGAGGTCCTTGAAGAGTGCTTATTTCAATGTGACTAATATGCAGTGCTCATTGAAATTAGCTCTTATTTAGACTTAAAGGTCATTTAGAACTAGAAGGGCCATAGATGATCTTTTTCTAACTTATTCTTTTTAAAGATGAGGAAAACTGAGGGGTAAAGAATTTAAGCTATTTGTATAAGGTCAGAAACTAGTAGTCAATGGCAGAGTCAGAATTTGCATTCAGGTTCTTTAACATTCATATTAATTGTCTTCAGGTAGTAAAGGGTTATCACCTGGAAGAAGGATGTAATATGTTTTCTTAAGCCACAGAAGACAGTGAATTCCATTGTAGAATATGCAGTGGATAGAAGTTGCAAAGAGGAGAATTTAAGCTTTCTGTCAGAAAAAGGGTCCTAAAAATTAGAGTTATTCAAAAAAGGAATGAACTGCTTTGAAAAGTAGTGGATTCCCTCTCAATGCTGATATTTAAGCGAAAGCTTAATGATCAGAATTCTTCAATATGGGCTTTTTGTCAGACCTAGATTGTCGTAGGTAGCTCAGGGTCCCTTCTAATTTTAAAATTTGGTTAATATACGATCATGGAAGTGTAGGAAGTAAGTAAGGGATAGAACAAATCTCATGGATTAGCTTTAAAAGGAAAAGAGGAGAATTTGGATACAAGCCCTGGGAGAGGATTCTGAGAAAGAGAAAAGGATTGTGGGGGTTTTACTGGCATTAACAGTCATTCTCTCACTCCTATTTCCACTGAGCTGGAAGGAAGTTTTGCTCTGGCAATTTTCCCTTGGTAGTCCTAATCTCATTGAGAGATTAGGGATTCTTTGTTTGAGAGTTTGCCTTGGAGTGGACTGCTTTTTCCCTGAGGTTCAGAGACCATTTGCCTGTGATCCATCTGTCAGAAATCCAATTGGCCAAGATAATCCCAAGGGTTTGTCAACTAGGACTTTGGGTTATCTAGAGAAGTCAACCCCAGGCTTTAGGTAAGGGCTCAAATATACTTGTGAGTCCTCCCTTATTTTTTGTCCCTTTGTTAATCCATATTAATTAGGTTAGTTTATAGTCAGATACCATTTGGGGTCTTAGGTAAGAGCAGGAAGATATAGGGAGGGCTTGAAGAGATCAGAAGAGCAAACCCCTGGATGGGGAACATAGAGTGGAGGGAGGAGCTATAGCTTGGAGAGATTTAGGGCTGTAGTTATCATTTCCTTACCTTTAATAAACTTGTTTTTTAAATAATTTCAAGGGTTGTACTTTATTGGCCCTGGGAAGGTTCCTAGGTGGGTTTTATCATCTCTTATCCATCTAGGAACAATTCTTATTTCAGAAATTTCTGGGAAAATTGGAAAACAATATGGGAGAGATTAGGTTTAGATCAACATCTCACACCCTACACAAAGATCAATTCAGAATTGGTGAAAGACTTGAATATAAAGAAGGAAACTGTAAGTAAATTAGGTGAACACAGAATAGTATATTTGTCAGATCTCTGGGAAAGGAAAGATTTTAAAACCAAGCGAGAGTTAGAAAAAATTACAAAATGTAAAATAAGTAATTTTGATTATACTAAATTAAAAAGGTTTTGTACAAACAAAAACAATGCAACCAAAATCAAAATAGAAACAACAAACTGGGAAAAAATCTTTATAACAAAAAATTCTGACAGAAATCTAATTACTCAAATATACAAGGAGCTAAATAAATTGTATAAAAAATCAAGCCATTCCCCAATTGATAAATGGGCAAGGGACATGAATAGGCAATTTTCAGATAAAGAAATCAAAACTATCAATAAGCACATGAGAAAGTGTTCTAAATCTCTAATAATTAGAGAAATGCAAATGAAAACAACTCTGAGGTATCACCTCACACCTAGCAGGGGAGAGTAATGAATGTTGGAGGGGATGTGGCAAAATTGGGACATTAATGCACTGCTGGTGGAGTTGTGAACTGATTCAACCATTCTAGATGGCAATTTGGAACTATGCCCAAAGATCAATAAAAGAATGCCTGCCCTTTGATCTAGCCATACCATTGCTGGGATTGTACCCCAAAGAGATCATAGATAAACAGACTTGCACAAAAATATTTATAGCCGCGCTCTTTGTGGTGGTGAAAAACTGGAAAGCAAGGGTATGCCCTTCAATTGGGGAATGGCTGAACAAATTGTGGTATATGCTGGTGATAGAAAACTATTGTGCTCAAAGGAATAATAAACTGGAGGAAAGACCTCCAGGAACTGATGCAGAGTGAAAGGAGCAGAGCCAGAAGAACATTGTACACAGAGACTGATATACTGTGGTAAAATTGAATGCAATGGACTTCTGTACCAGCAGTAATACAATGACCCAAGACAATTCTGAGGGATTTATGGAAAAGAACTCTACCCACAATCAGAGAAAGAACTATAGAAGTGAAAACACAGAAGAAAAACAACTACTTGAACACTTGGGTTTATGTGGACATGATTGGGGATGTAGACCCGAAAAGACCACACCAATGTGACTATCAATAATATATAAATAAGTCTTGACTGACCACACATGTTAAAAGCAGTGGAAATGCAAGTTAGCTATGGGGGGTGTGAAGGGTAAAGTAAAAACATGAATTATGTAACCATGGAAATTTTTTCTAAAAATTAAAAATTAAAAAAAAATTTCCATCATTGCATTCTGGTCCTTGTGAGAAATTAGGGTCTTTGAAAATCAGGATAAAATAAAATATAGGCTATCTTTAATTTTGCTTCCATGTAAGGGTAGGTTGAGGATATCAATTGAAAGAATAATTCATGTCACCCCATGTAACAAAGTAATTGACAAAATAGTCTAATACCTCTGTCAAGTGAGAGCACCTGTTGAGTGAGTCTACCATTCAGTCAAGGGCATTGACCTAATTGCCAATGACCTAGATAATCAAATTGTCAAGGAGTAGAATGCTTCTAGCCATGGGATAAAATGAAATGAAATAATACAATTTTGTCATTTACCTGAAAAGGCACAGTTGATCCTTGTGGATTTTGAATAAAAAAGAAACCAACTCAGAATCCAATACAGTGTTAGTATCCAAGTCTCTGACACTGAATCACTAGGGGTCAGGGAGGAGAAGAACTTCATGGCCTCCTTTCCCTTGACAATAGCATGCCCTTATAAACTTTTGGAGCTCAGAGGACTCTGAATCTTAGTACTACATAATAACAGCCACTGGTGGCAGTGTCTACATTAGGAGCCAAAGACAAAATAGTATACTAATGAAATGCATCATTAGGACTCTAGAAAGAAAGAGCACAATGATATGACATACCTCTGGGATACTTCATGGAGACTCCACAAAAGGGAAAAAAAGGACTTTTAAACAAAAAGGAGCTATAAATTACCTAGTTTGAAATATCATCTGTTGTAAAATTTCAATCCACTTTCCCTTAGATTCTATAGGTATTTTTGAAAACACCATGCCTTGGTTTGGGGGCAACATTTTGCACAACTTTTTTTACTATACTACTATTCTTAGTAAATGTCCATTTCTGAAAACTAATTTATTCTAGCTGGCTAATCAATATCAACTGTTAATTATCAGTAAGCACACATGAGTTCATGGTCCCTCAAATCTTTTCTTGGGAAAGGGGGTCTATTTACGATGGCTTAATATTAGTAAATAACTGAGGATTACAAAGTTTGAAACTCTAATTGATTAACTTATAAATGCAATTTGATGGACAACTGATATTTATGCCTTGTCTCTTTACTAATATAAATAGTGGCCTTTTTTTGAAGTTACTATATAATCAAATATATTGTGAAACATAATAATAGTATATACAAGTGGTTAGTTATAAATATATAATAAATTATAACATATGCTTACCCAAGAGAAACAAATCCTCACATTAGTTATGTCCAGAAATCTGTCTTATTCTTTTTCCCTCTTTCCTTTCCATTGCTCTCCTCTCCCCAAGAAGAAAGGTTACATGATGTAGGTTATGCATATATTATCTTACAATACATATTTCCCTATTTGTCATTTTGTAAAACAAAACACAAATTGCCTACATTAGAGAAAAATTTATGTAGAAAATAAAGAATGGTATGTTTCAATCTGCATTTGTACATTGTTCATTCTATGGCAGGTGGATATCTTTTCTCCTCAAAAGTTGGAGATGTCTTAGGTCCTTGTTTTGTTGATATTATTGGTAATTCAGAGTTGATCATCATTTATTATTGTTATTACTGTGCACAACATTCTCCTAGTTCTACTCACTTCACATCACTTCATATAAGTTTTTTTTCCAGGGTTTGTTTTTTTTTGGATCATCTAGGTCAGTGATTCCCAAAGTGGGCGCCACTGCCAACTGGTGGGTGCTACAGTGATCCAAGGGGGGCAGTGATGGCCACAGGTGCATTTATCTTTCCTATTAATTGCTTTTAAAATTGTTTAAAAATTATTTTCTAGGGGGCTAAGTAATATTTTCTCCAGAAAGGGAGTGGTAGGCCAAAAAAGTTTGAGAACCACTGATCTAGTTTTTCATTTCTTTTTTTAAGATATTTTTATTTTTCCACTTACATGTAATAATTTTCCACATACTCTTTCTAAAGTTGTAAGATCCAAATTGTCTCTCTCTTTCCCTTCTCTTCCTCCTCCTAGAGATGGTAAATACTTTAATCTGGATTATACATGTATTATCATGCAAGATATAGTTCCATGTTTTTCACTATTGTAAGAGAATACTCATATAAACCCCAAACATTCAAATAAAAACACAAACAAATTAAAGTGAAAAATGGTATGCTTTGATCTTCATTCTAACTTCAAAAGTTCTTTCTCTGGAGGTGAATCTCATTCTTTGTCATAAATCCTTCAGGATTATCCTGGGTAATTGTATCACTGAGATTAAAGAAATTTTTCAAAGTTGATCATCATACAATATTGCTGTTACAGTGTAAAATGGAGTCCTCAGAATCTTGAAGGAAGTAGCACTCATATTTTAGTATCTAATCTTTCAGTGTAGTTGGTAAAGTTAGCTTAAGAATATGTGTTTTACTAACACATGTCTTTGAGATGGAAAAAATGCAACAGTGAAAATGCTGGTCTTTTTTATCTTTGTGATATTAAGGAAATAAAAGTTAGTTCTAAAATATTTATTCTCTGGGAGAACTCTTATATGATGATATCTTGACAAAAATGATAACACCAAGAGTTCTGATGGTTCTTTGTCCTTAAGTAAATTAAAAAAATAAAAAGATGGAGAATGTTTTGAGAAATGAATTGATTAGTCAACCAGACACTGATTTGAAAAGTCAGTGGGCACATTTTTTTAGCCTTAATGCCTACCTTATTTAGCTGTCACATCTTTAAAGAGACTCTTTAAAAACCTTAATTTTCTAATTCATTTATCTACCAGTGCCAGCACTTTCCAACTAAAGTTAGTTATAAGAGCTCTAATGATAATAACCCAATTATTTTCAAGACTTTGTTGTAAACATATCCCATAGAGATCTAAAGTGTTTTAAATGAAAGATTCTAGCTTTTAAATTCAGTAAAAAGCACTGTAAGTAATGTAAGTACTATAAAATTCCATTGACCAGACAGTCACACTTTTATCATACTTTATTGTGGCTTTAACAAGATGAGTTAATTAAATTTCTGGGATCTGGGAATAATTGCTCTCTTATTTTTGCATTCTGCTGACAACTATCAAATTCAAATCCGTACAAAATGCTATTGTTAAAGTACATTTTGTCATTTTAAAAATATCATTTCCTGTTCATTGTTATTAGCATGTACCCTTCAAAATCTATAGAGAGCTTGGTGTTTCAAATTAGAATAAACTAGGATTTCTGTGCTAGAAAGGCTACTAACAGAGGAGGATTTTTTAATTTATTAAAAAATCTTAAAGCATATGATTAAGAGAAATATATTCTAAAGTGACCTAATTTACCACTCTCAAAGTCTGAAGGAGGTTCCAGTGCCATCTGAACCAATACCCTGATAAAAAAACCAAATCTAGAAGCACTTATTTAAACATTTACAATGTGCCCGGCATTGTGCTAAATGTAGGCAAAATAAATGCTCCTTCCTGCCTTCAAGGAGCTTGAATTCTCCTGGAGGAAGACAATTATGAAAGGAAGTTGAAAGATGGGTGCTGGGAGAGAATGTACCTGTGTGATGGGATGTTGGAGTAAGAAGTCCAGAGGGTCAGGAACAGAGCCCAGAGAAAAAGAGTGGTCATTTCCTTAAAATGGTAGGAGGTGACAAATCAGATGAAAGGACTTGCAGGGGAAGGGGGTTCTTCCAGGGTGAAAAGGATGTTGAGGAATGGTGGCAGAGGGAACATCTGCTAGGTAGGGTAGATTGCCCATTACTTCACTTTGCCTAACATGGTTGTTGGGATGATAGAGAATAAAGTCTGAAGATTCAAGAGAGCAAAAATGGGAGAGGAATGAAGGAGTGGATCAGACTCATTAATTAATCCCCTCTACAACTGAGAGCTAGATAATTATTGGTGGTGCTGGTGTTATTGTTCAGTTGTTTCTGACTCTACATGATTTGGTCCCTCACTTTACAAACTAGGATACTGAAGTTCTGTGACATTAAATGATTTACTTGCCCAAGGTCAAACAGGTGTCAGGTAATTGAGCTGAGATGTAAAAGCAGGATTTCTGGAACCTCTAAAATACAGTGTTCTTTTATTTATGCCATTTTTTGCTTCCTATTAATTTATGCTCCCATAATTAAAGAACATCCATTGCAAATGAATGAAATGATCTTTGCTTTATTGTCTTTCAGCAAATTGAAAGTTTCCCACAGCTGATTGTTGCATAGCTGATACATTTCCATTTAGTTGTATTCAAGAATTTAGGGTAAAAACTATTCTCAGACCTCTGAGTTTTCAGATGCAGAATAAGACCTTTTTAGTTTTCAGCAAGGAAGAAATGGGGGAAAAACATTCTTGGATGACACTGTTGAGAGGGAGATATTTAGAAATTTTGTTTGTTTTCTACCATTTAAACAAAATGGTATATGCCCTATTTTAAAAAATATAACAGAAAGATAGTTTCATTTGGATAGTTCCAGTGTATGGTATTTTCAAAAAATATGGAAAATGGAGTCTGTCCCATTCATGATAAGTGAATCAGTTACATATATATGGATATGGATGAATTTTGCACAAAAATTTCAATTCAAACAAAATACTGATATGGACACAAGGGAATAAAAATGGTGGCTCTTTTTGAAAATGCAGTTGAATAAACATGTTTTTCATGCAAGAATTATGTGTCTTTTTGCCCACTGGGTCTCATGTACTTCATTCTTTGCCTATTATTGTCAGGACTACAGAAATAAGAGAGGAGGCTAATTCTCCATTTCTTATTTTGTCTTGTGTGAATGGTGTTGATTGTAGCCAAGAGAGTGAAAAGCATTAAGTCTTCTTATCCCTAAGCTGACATAGAGGAGGGGTGGTAGGCAGTAGCAGAAAAAAATTCAGTTTGTTGTTTAAAGGCCTTGGTTCAAATCCTATCTCAGCTACTTATGGCCGTTACAACTTTGGGTAAGTTATTTCAATTCCCAAGACCATCTTTTACTTCCTTAAAAAATAAGAGGATTGGATTGGATGATCACTAAGGTCTCTTCTATCTCTAAAATCCTATCTTATGAAACTCATTTTCCAACTCTCCAGTTTGTCACACTTTGTGACAATTTATTTCTCAGCCAAAAAAAGATCAATTTATCCCTTGTTTCCATTCTATGTTAGTCATATAAGATTAACTGGGGATAAGGGAAATAGACAATGACTGTAAAGTTCTAAGATCCTTGAACTACTATGCATGCAATATGCTAAGAAAAGAGAGGTTTGGTATTTTTAGCTGAAAGTCATTACATAGGAATGACGAGGAAGGGGTGAAACATTGGTCTCCAGGGAGAGATAGCAGTAAAATTAATCTATATCCAGTGTTCTATAAAATGAAAAGCCGAAGAAAAATGAAAGGATGCCAGCCAGGTCTTATGATCATTGCTCAGACAGAAGGAGTCATGCATACTGTCATGCCCACAATAGAAGTGGGGTTGCCAAGTAGATTCTAGGACTAGGAGAGCCAAGCACGGAGTCCACAGATGTATGCTGTGAACTTATAGAGTAGATCAATCTGATTGGCTCTTTTTTAGGTAACCATACTTCTTTGTTTCAAGGTCTATCACCATCACAATTGGAGGCGACAGGACCAGCTCACCCACAATTGATTCCTTTATGAACAAATAAACAAAAAACTAGTTTTATAAGTTCAGTTCTAAAACTACATGGATCTCATGGGATATGTATTGCCTTATACATAAATATATTTTGTTGGATTCCATTTTATAGAGTGAACATTTTTATAAAGCTTAGACATATTACAGATAAGGGAAGCTTTATTTATCAGCTCCTTATATATCTTAGATGTGAGATCTTTATCATAGAAATTTGCTGCAATAATTTTTCCCCACGTTTTAACATGCTTCCCTTGCAATTTTCAATACATTTGCTTTGTTTTTTTTTGGCAAAATCTTTGAAATTTTTATATATTCAAAATTGTCCATTTTTGTCCTTTTTTCAGCAATGACCAAGCCCCCACTTTAGGGACAACGGGTATAGACTTTCCTAGGGATAGTGAGAGATTAATTTGTCCAAGGTCACATGGCCAGTATATGTTAGAGCTAGCTCTTCAGATCTTTTTGGCTCTAATGCCAGCTCTCTATTCATTATGCAATAGTTGCTTCTTTTATTTAGATGGTGGTGATTAGAAATTAGCAAAGTGTAATTAAGACAAGAGATTATTTGCACCAAGGTATTTAACTGGTTTTTTTAAAGTCTGGTAACTTCATATCTATATGTTTCTTATAGTGAATGTTTACCTAATTTGTGCTATGATTTTCATAAAGGATGTAGTATGCTTATTTAAAAAAAAAGACTCCAAGTTAATTAACTTACTATTTCAAACCATAAAGTACCATATAAATGTTAGTTGTTATCTTTTTCTCATCTTTTTTGATGGGATTCAAATAAATAGGCCTGAGACAATCAGTATCCTGCTATTATTTTTTTATTTAATGTCCTCTGGAATATTACATAGTTGAATAAAACCATTGCTTTGTAATTGAATTAAAGCAACAAAATACACACTTATCTTCCCTAGGCTTTTGACAAATGAGTACAAGGCGTAAGGGGAGATCAAAGGGAAAGGAAATGAGCATCTGGCATAGCCTTAAGTGATTTACAAATATCTCATTTGAAACAAAGACTTCTACATTAGACAAGATAACAGGATGATATGTAGCTCATCTTCTTCCCATGATTTTGATCTCCTTTATTGAGAAAACTGAGCTTTTCATTCCATATGGCTTGAAGATGATGGATATTATCTATTATTATATCTAATAAATTAGGGTTCTTATAATTATTTTACATATAGATATGGGCAATTATGGACTAAAGTTTGGTAATGATTTGGTTTCATTGCAGGTTATTGACTTAGTTCTGTAGGGTGGTCTGAGTATTTGTAGAACAAGTATTTGTCATCTGCCCATGAAAAACACTGAGAGCTTCAGAAATCTATATTCTAGCCATCAATCTCATGACATATGATTTATTGAGGGCTTTTTAAACATCTTAAAGTGTCTTGTTGCATATTTTCAACAGTTTTCTTGCATAATATACATTGTTCACTCAGTTCAGGCTCCTTAAGAATAACCTCTTTATAATTTCTGGCAGAAATTACTTGCTCTTGAATACCTTCCATTACTAAAACAAACTTGTATGATTTATTTGTTTGACACTTCCTTGTTAATATGTTGTTGACTTATTTCATATATATGTCACCATTGGAAGGGCGTTTGATTCCATCCTTAGATTCCAGCCATTTCATAATCTCTATCTGGAACTAAACTGTTTTTTTTACTGTATTCAGCAAACATAGTAATAGGTATCTGTCAGGCTTTACTATTGCTTAATGGTACTTGTTTGTCCAAAAAAATTGTGGTGGTGTTGTCAAGTCAAGAAGCATTTATTGGGTAATTACTAAGTGTGAGGTGCTGTGCTAAGAGCTGGGGATATAGGAACAAAATAGAAAGTCAATCCCTGCCCTCAAGGAGCAGACCTTCTAAAGTGACAAGACATCCCATAAAAGGAAACTTAAAGGCAAGAAGTAGGCTAAGTCCAGAGATAGGAGTTGCATTAAGAAATGACGAAGTGAAAGTGGATGGTTTCAGGGCTCTTTCTTAAAATGGATATTCTGAGAAGACAGGACCACCCATGAGAAGGGGCCACAAGGGCAGAAGGACCTTCTAGGATCATAAACTTCTGGAGGAGGAGGCAGTTTCTAAGGTGAGAAGACTACTGGGAAATGATAGAAGAGAAGGCAAGAGAATCAGGAATGAGACCCAGAAAGGAATCAAGTTTTTGTTATTTTTGTTGATAATCCTGAGAAATGTACAAAAATAAATGACAATTCTCTGTCATCAAGAGGCTTAAAATCTGGAAAATATCTATAGAATGTGTGAAATGTACTCTTTTCTCTCTCAGTTATTCATTTCTGAGGAATTATTCATATTTAAGGGCCTCTCTACTGGGCTTCTCATCACCGACCTTATGATAGCTAACAGAATAATGGGCATAATGACCGAAAGAAAATAAGCTGTTTCTTTAGGATTTGCTTTATAAATCTAACCCTAGAGAGTGATAGAAAATTATATACAAATATCTTTTTGTTGACCATTTATATTAGGTCATCTGAAATCATTCTTAATTTAAAAATTATTTATGAAATGGAAAAAAATAGGGAAAGATCATCATTGTCTTATACAACAGTGGAGATAGATTGTAGTATACTGGATAGAATACTTAACTTGGAATTAAGGAGATGGTTTCGAATCTGGCCTCTTATAGAAATAGTTGTATACTATGGACAAATCATTAAACTTCTCTTGGTCTCGAGCAAAACTCTAAGAGTGTAAATTATAGATAAATTATATAATCTGTATTAGTTTAAGGATTTTTGATACCAGTGAAACCTCAGGTCTTTGATTTATTGACTCAATGACATAAAAGTCTTGCCACTTACCCTTGGTTTATGATATATACCTTCATTTCAGAAAAGAAGAATACTAGTATTAGTAGCAATAATAAAAGTTAATTATATTTTTATAGCATTTCTTGGTTTACAAAGTATTTTCATAAATTCCTTCATTTGTTCAATTGATGAGCAGAGAACGCTAATGTGTATGACAGTCATAGAGTCTTCATTAGAGGATTTTAGAGATGAAAGGGACTTTAGAGATTATCTAGTCCAATCATTCTGTATATCGGTATGGTTTTTAGGAGTGTAGTTAACTAAAATATGAGAGTTGGTTCTCAAAAAGGCTAAGTCATTGGAGGCAGGAAGTACTCTCCTTTGAGAATGAAGCTAACCAGAATCTACATATCTATAGGTAATAATAATCTACAGATGGAACCTGCCATTTATGAAGACTATTCAAATGACCCATACTTCTGGATGATTTTACTAAAATTACTGCATCAGTACAGATGTCACCAGGAAGCAGGCACTCTAAAATCAATTATTTAAAACATGATGTGGAATTCAAATTAAAGAAAGTCATGTGGGCAGGCATTCTATGGTTATCATCGGGACTTCTTAGAAAAGAATAGAGTTTAAAGAGTATTAGGATGTTTTCAGGACTATTCAAGGAGACAGTACCTTGTACAGTAGATTCTTGTATTATAATCTAGATAGAGAAAATGTGAATCAACATTTTAATTTTTTAAAAATCTTTTAAATATAATATCAGTTTCATTTGAAAGGTCATCTTTTATATTGAAAATTGTATTTACCTTGGAGCTGAGCCCTGAGTTTGTGCACTCCACTACTGCTTCCTCACTATGCAAATGTAAATAAGTCATTTTAATTTCTCTGAGCCTCAGTTTCCTCATCTTTAAAATGAGAATAACAAGGCTATTAATTATTAAGTTAATACTTACATTTATCTTTGTATGTCTGGTACCTAGGATTGTGCCTTTTACAAAGTTGTCACCTAAAAGGTTAAGTTGAATCATATTGGTTTACCTGACTATAGAGAGCCATCTGATTAGTTCTTTTCTTCTTAATTAAACTTCCAGTGGTTTTTAAAAGAGATTTGACCAAGGGTGTGCTATAGCCAGTTCTAATAGGCTCTTGAGAGTCCATGGTTAAATTTTCAGTCTGAGCACCTTAGAAATCAAGGTACAAATCAGAGCTTCACTTATTGTTTTGTAGTTGTCTCTAGATTTAAGAAAGTGTTAATAATGCAGATTAAACTTTAAAATATATGTATATACTTCCCCCCCCCCAGATGGCTAATAACATAAACATCTGCATTGCTTTGTAAACATTGCTTGAACTCAACAGGAGTGCAACACAAGGATCAGGAAATAAAGTCATCAAGCAGGAGGCCTGGTGACTCTAGCCTAATAATAATAACAATCACTATAATTTCTATAGCATTTTAAAGCTTAAGAAATACTTTACAACCATAAAATCATTTGAGTGTCATAATGACCTCAGTCCTTGGACCTAAGTGATGGTCCAAACATGATTATGTTCCATCAAGCCAAACTAATGTACTCAACAATAGATTATTTTCTGAATTTCAACCTTAAAATTTATAGAAATTTTCTTCAGCTAGAGGAAATTCATAGAACCAAACAGACTCATTGATTGGTATCTTAGGCATGAATATTTGACTTTCTGGGAAGTTGGAGTTTTCATTTCTTTGTTTCTTATTTCCAAATACTTCTTCTCTTTTTGAAATAATTAAATGTGACATGAGCACTGTATAAAAATATCCTGACATTTAGAACTTATTGAGATCACCCACTCTTTTCTAGCAAAAGAAATAAAAATATGAGTGACCCATTTTATTGAAGAGATAACTAAACATGTGATAATAAAAATTGGATGGGTAGAAGGAATATGTTAGGGTACTGGTGTCAAATTCAAATGGAAACAGAGGTAACAAAATCATACAAAAGGATTTCTGCAGGTTTCATACTGAAAGTTTTAAAATGTAATATCCAGATTTTTTGAATTTTTACTCATTTTATTTTGTTAAATATTTTTCAATTTACATGTTTAAAACCCTTATCTTCTGTTTAGAATCAATAGGTTCCAAGGCAGAAGAACTATGGCAAGGGCCAGGCAATAATTTTTTTTTAACTTTGCCTTCTTGATAACTAAGAATTGGTTCCAAGGCAAGAATGGTGAGGGCTAGACAATTGAGGCTGCTTGGTTACACTGCTAGGAAGTGTCTGGGGCTAGATTTGAACCCATGACTTCCCTATCTCAAAGGCTCTCTTTCCAATGAGCCACATAACTGTCTCCAGTTACAATTTAATCTAATTTGTATCACATGTGAGAGTGTTACAGGCCATATACTTGACACTTCTGGCATAGAGAAAGGGGCTTTGTATTTACTTTGTATATGTCTTATTTTTATCCATCTCTAAACATATTGTTAAAATCAGTAAAGTATAAACTCTTTGAGGCCAATGGCTACTTTTTGTTGTTGCTTTTGCCTTCATATTTTGATCAGCTGGCACATAACACACATCAATGCATTACAGATTAGATAGGATCCTTGGGAACTTAAATGTAACCAGAAACTTCATTAGTGAATTGACTTTTTTTGGATAATAATTCTTCTCATTCAGCTACCCCTACATACCTCCAACAGACACACAACTTACCTTTAATATATCCTTATCTACTAGATCTCTTCTTGTTGCATTCAAACCTATCCAAGTCTCTTTAATTCTTTAAAAAAAATTTTTATGTGACTCTATCATCCCATAAAGCTGTTGTCCTATGTGATTTGTCAGGAGTAATTTAAACTAGTTGGAACTCAGTTTCCTCATATGTAAAAATTAAGAGTCTAGATGAGCTTATCACCAAAACACCTTGCAGTTTTCAATTCTATGGCCTTGTAGTCTATGAACTACCTCTCAGGGTTCACAGGATAATAGATTTAGACATGAAAAGGACTTTAGAAGCCATCTAGCCCCCTCATTTTGAAGATGAGGAAACTGAGACTGAAAAAAAGTGAAGTGACTTGTCCATGGTCACACAGGCTACAAATAGGCTGGGCTTCAAACTCAGGTACTCTGACTACAGCTGCCATCCTCCTACCACCACACCATGGAGTTTTATATATTGTGTAGTATTGTGATTTTTGCTAAGGCATACTGGTATTCTCTCAATAATAGAAATGAGTATTCTGGGTTTGTTATTTAGAATTTCTGGGGTTCTATTTAGAAGTATTAAGCCTCAACATATGTAGATATATGACAAAATTCCTGTGGACATGTGGGGGACTTTGAAACTACATTTTCCATGGTCCAACGGGTTTGCTGTTTTGGATGACATCCTCAAGGTAAAGCCCAGCTTTAAATATTGGGAAGTTGGGTTTGACTTCCTCTTTGCTACCTGAGTGCAGGCCCTCTTTTTGATACGCAGACAAGATGAGGAAAGGTAGGGAACGTAATGGCTGAGGCGGCAATTTGAAATTTTTACAGGCACGTGGTTGTTTTTATTCTACCAACATGGGCCTAAATAAAATATTAGTTTTCCTCATAATATCAGCCTTCATAATTTTAAAAAATAACATAGGCCAAGCTGGAAAGGTTTCCTTTCCTGGTCATGCTCCTGACTTTACAGAATTTTCCACAATCCCTGAATGCCTCTCTCCTTGGAACTTCTCTCTCTGGGGCTACTTCATCCCGAAACACTCCTCCAGCATGCCAGTCCCATTCTTCCTTCCGGAGACCACCATTGTGGGAAGAGGTTCAGGAAAGTCACCCTTGTCTCCTGGCTCTGCTCCTTACTGTCTGAACTTTTCAGTTCCTTTGTCTGTGTCATCTTACTCCATAACAATGGAAGCCATTAAGGATATGGACTTTATTTTTGCTTATATTTGTATCCCTAATACTAAGTATAGTCATTGGGGCATAATAAATGCTTGCTGCATTGCCTTGCTACCTATATCCTGGTAAAAGCATCCTAAGAACTCTTGGGTCTTGCCCATAGGCTTTTCCATCCATGCTAGAGCTCAACTCTTCTTCATGTGTTATCTCTACCAATTAGAGTGTGAGATCCTTAAAAGAAAGTACTAGGTTTCATTTTTTATATCCACAACACTTGGCATATAATCAGTGTTTAATAAATTATTCCTAATTCATCTATTCACCCATCTTTACCACAAGGGAAAGCAGGACCAAAAAATGTTCTAGAAGAAATGTTTTAGAAATAAACATTTTATAAATAAATACAAGGGGATCAATAATATTATCCATCACTTACTTTGAGGAGGAAACATAGTGGAAAGCAAGAAGTCCTCTACTGACACACAGTAAATGGACCTGGCCTTGATATTAATTAGCTCTGTGACCTTGAATACCACAACTCCCTGGATCTATTTCCCAGTTATAAAATTAAATTGTTAGACCAAGTGATTTCTTCCCTTCATAAATGTCCTTATATTATGAAAATTTTATCTTGTTAATATTACTTCCTCTCTCTCAGCCTCAGTTCCCTCTTTTGTAAAATTAATGTACTAATCTATACACTGCCTAGTGTAAATGGCCTTGAAAATCTGTTTAAAGGATATTGCCATAGAGCTTTGATGTATTATGTTCCCTGTGTTTTATCTGCTGCTTTCCCTTCTATTTCAGTCAGTTTTGGTTATTATTTTCCTAATTCACTAGAGAGTAATTATTGCACTGTTACAAGGAACAAAGGCTGGCTGGCTGGCTGGCCCTTTATGCAATACTCAGGTAGTGAAAAGCAGTTTTTTCATGGTGAGACTACCATCTGATGAAACAGTAAACTTTAGGGATTCACCATTATTCTCACTATTATCACAAGATCTTTTTGCTTTCTTTTCTCTCTAGCAGGACTGGTTTTCCTACAGAGATGTGATATGTTCTAACAATCACAGTCTTTTAGAAACTAGTTAGCAGCAGCACCAACAAGCCTTGGAACAAGGAGGAGGCTGTCCCCTAGCTGCAGTTGTATGGTAGAAAAAGCAGAGTCTGCAATCAAAGGACATTCGCTAAATTCCTGCCTCAAATGCTTACTACCCGAGTAATCTTGGTTAAATCATTTATTTTCCCTAGGCCTCAGTTTCCTCATTTATAAAATTAGGGGTCTGGAGTAAATTTTCTTTGTGATTCCATCCAATTCAAGATCAATAATTCTATAATCTGCCAAGCTGATTGTTATATCAATAAGAGTTTGTTATCCTTTCCACTGAATCTCCAACTACAAAGGCTAAAATTTCTACATTGTTTTAAGTTTTTCTTTGTTCATCTTGGTTTGTTTCACTTTAGTAGTGAACTCCCAGTGGAGAAATTCCTTATACAAATCAGGGATTCCTCTTGAGCCTTTAGTCACAGATTTTCTTGAGACATTAAGAATTTCAGTGATTTGTCCATAATCCTGCAGTTAGTATGTGTTAGAGGTATAATCTGAGTACAGGTCTTCCTTACTTCAAGATCAGGCTTCTAAATTTCCCACAAAGTTGCCTCTGTTAATCTTGCTAAGACACTTTTATTCATCCATCCATCCATCCATCCATTCATTGTTCCCGATGAATATTTATAAGTCTGATTTCTGATAACACAAACTTATTGCTATGCTATGTATTCATAAGTATGATGTGATTGTTGCTATAAGGTAATTTGACAGGAAGAAGAAGGGATTGCCTAATCACTCTGGCAGCTTGGCAATTTCTAACTATAGAAGGTAGAACATTATGATGTGAATAAGTATGTGGTATACTGTGGAAGAGTAATAAACTATTTGATAGATGACACAAGACAGTCTGTGTTTTGAATTCAAGCTATAACTTTGATTTGTGGTAAGTTATGGCATGGGATGGTTCTCTCTCATTAGAATTCACTGTCGTAGGTGAATCTAAGATGCTCTGGAAACAGAAGACTATAGACTTAATTGTATGTAATGGTGACCTCTACCCCAGAAAAATTTTATCAGAAGTCTAGGACAGCTTTTATTTTCAATGTTCTTAATGTCTAATTGTAGAGATAAGACAGAAACACTTGAAATATTACATGAATATGGAAATCAAAAAGACCTTGAACATTCTTGATGGAAATTGTCCATATTCTTACTGAACAGGAACGTTTTTATCTAGTCAAACTGCAATGATAAGACTTTGATATTATAACACTAAATATTTAGTTATCGAAGAGAATCTGGAAAGTGGGCAGAGCTTGATTGCACTCAAGAACAGTCACTTTTGCAAACAAATTGAAGGGAAGAACTGTCCCTTGAAGAGGAAACAGAGATTTAGTGATTCTTATCTTTTGTCAAGAAATTTGTTACTTAAATTTTTTTCTGGTTGACATTAGTTTAAATCTATATGTCTCATTTCCCCCATTTAAGATGGAAACAATTTTTGAGGATTGGGATTATGTCATATGTCTTTTGTATCTTTTATAGCACTGGTGTAATCCCTTCCACACAGAAGATGCTCAATAAATATTTATTTATCAGTTAGGATAATGATGATACAATTAACAAAATAGAGGTCAGGAGTGGGAATGATTTGGGAATATTTTTAGTAACATTTAAAATTTGTTAAATTAGAGGTAGCTGAAATATACAATTGAGATATCTTGTGGCCAGGTGCAGATATTAAATAAGTTTAGATAAGACATTTGAGTTGTAGACATAGTTATCTGCAAAGGGAAATAAGCAATGAGAAAGGGAAAAAAATCCCTCAAAAAAGAGAATTTAGAGAAAAGGAAGAGATTTACAATGGAAATGAGGAGCAGAAGGGAAAAGAGGAACCAATAAAGAAACAAAAGGAAAGACATCCAATTCTTTTTTCTTAAAATCCAAGAGGAGAAAGTTTTAAAATAAGGAAAAAATTTCAAATGCAGCCAAAACAATCTTTGGAGATGACCAAAAAAACAACAAAACCCAGTGCCAAACTTTGAGAGCAGTTTTTGTAGAAAGATGTGTATAGGGACCAAATTAGAGTGGGTTAAAACAGAAATGCATGCTATAAATATGGAGGCATTATATATAAAACCAGTCAGTTGAGATGATTGGCATTTAACAGGAGGAGAAATTGCTTATGGAATTGTGGTTCTTCCAGATTTACACAATTTAGAAAGTGGTGCTCCTAGATTCATACCTCTAGTAAACTTCTCCCTTAATTATAGAATATTATATCATAGTTGGCCATAACATTGTAATTATACTATGTCAGATTCACATAAACTTAAATGATAATAACAACCAAAATAAAAAGTGCCCTTGAAATGCATGTTCATTCAATCATCTGATAGCCTTACCTACCAGCATATGACTAAATAGGAAGTTCTGGAATAGTGGTAGTATATGTGGTTCAATAAGCTAAAGAGGGAGAGGGGTTCAGAATGTGAAAATACACGCACCATATTATTAACATCAGGTCATCAGCATTAAAAAGTGGTCCCCTGAAATAGCATTTGAGTGAGGCATAGTGCCAATTGCAGCCCAAACTCATTTAACTCTGTCTTTAGATCCTATTATATTTAATCTCATTGTTACTGACTTGATATTTAGCACCAGAAAACATATCTAGCCTAAATATGCCTTTGGGGATTCTTAACCCATGCACCCAGTAAATTTACACAATTTATACATGCTCCTTTGCCTTAAGGTGTAAAAAACACAAAATCTAAGACCTATTCTAGCATAAAGAAATTGTTAAAAGAAAGAATCTCTCTTCTCAATTTTAGCCAATTCTAGAGACCTATTGGCTTGTTGGTCCTGTAGATGCCAGATTTGTGTTCTAGAGCTTCAATGGTACCATCATTTAAGACAATCTGGCCAATGAGAGCTCACAATGCATCATCCATTCATGTGATGTTTCTGGAGCACCACTTGCCAAATCATTTATGTCCCTGGCTCCTAAGGGACATTTAGTGGTTAATATAGCTCTGAAATGGTGCCCAGGTGTTTGGCAACCCTATCAATGGCTTTCTGACCAGAGTGCTCTGAAGAAATAGTTTCACAGCCACAGTTAAAGCCAGATATCTGAAATGGCACATTCCATGCAGATGGAACAAAGTCAGTCATGAATATGGAGAAGGAAGCTCGCCAGGATCATTGCAGTGGGCCTTACTGTCACAGATGGTGAGTAGCAGACCAAGTACAAACCAATCACCATGCTTAGCCAATACAGAGCCATTAGCCAAGAGTATCTACGAGCCTCTTAGGACATTTCTTCCAGCTGCTGTAGGTCAGTAAGCCAGATAAGAGTATAGTTTCCACTAATTCACAAAATTGTTATGAGCTTTCAGGACAGGATTAGCCAGATGCTTTCTCCTTCCTAAGGCAGTTGCTACACAGCATATGGCAGCTTCTCAAATGGAGAACCAGAGTGAAAAGCAAAGAAAGCTACAGAATGGTGTCATATGAGACAGAAGGAGAGACTGGAAGCCCCAAAGTTTATAGATTGTGAAGAAACATAAATGGAACTTAAATGTAGAATTACAGAATAATAGCTTTGAAAGTGGCCTTGGTGAAATCTGGTCCATCCCTTTCATTGTATAGATGAGAAAATAAAGACCCACAGATATAAAGCTATGAATTGTCTAAGATCACATAACTAGTTAGTAGCAGCACCATGGTTTAGAATCTGTATCTCCTTCTTTGGAGACCAAGGATCTGACCATTAAACTACACTATCTTCCATGCAGACTAGAATTAATAAGCTATTATCACCTTATTTCTTAAAATTTCTAATTCTTCAAGGGTATATGAACTTCTCATTAGAGACTCAAAAGAGTCATTCCAAACGGTAAAGATCAATCACATATTAATCAGTTAAAATGCAATTCCCTGAAAAGAGATATTACCCCCATTATGTAAAACCATATTAGGAATCTAGGCTTCTCTTTCTCTCCTAGGATAGAGCCAGAATCACTACATAAGACTCCTCCCAAGAGCTAAACATACAGATTTTATTGAAATTGTAAGAAGTAATGGTTCCAAAGAATCATAGTTCATGATATTAAAAGAGTTAGCCAATATCTCTTCATAATACCCATTAAAAGGTTTTCAGATAATTTTTAAAAGAACTCAATGGAATTCATTTTATTTTGGAGATGACCTTGGATTCTCAAAGACTAGAACAGTGACTTTTTTGCCAAATCCCAAAAGTCTAGCATAATTCTTCCTCAGGTACAAGGTATCCGTTGTCCAAAGTCAAGACTAACTAACTTTGGAGGTACTCATCAAAAGATGATATAGCCAGCAGGCAATGATTTTTTTTTTATCCACAAGCTCATGATGACCATTTATTAAGTCAGGAGACAGTGTGTTTGACAACATAGAGGGAATACTTTTACCAAAACGATCACAGATCTCTTAAAGTAGATATCAAAAGTACAGTGTCTACAGAAATTATTCTATAAAAGCCTTTTTATAATTAATTGCCAATTTTCTATATAAGCATCCATAACTATGAAGGCAGAATTGTTGTTACTCTTTCTTAGCAAACCATGTTCCTAATTGTGTGTGTTCATATACGTATGTGATACATAACTTTATGTACCTGGATCAAATACAGAAATATAGAGATATTAAGGAAAGGCAGTTTGGTGTCATGGATGTAAGGCCCGCTTTGGAGTCAAGAAGAGATGAGTTCAAGTTCTGAATCATGCAACTAAAATTGCAAATTAAAAAAAGGAACATTTACTTAATTTTTAGTACCAAATTTCTTCCTTCTTCCTTCCTATTTCCCAATCCTTTGAGAGGACTAGAAAAAATGAAGCTCATTACAAATATATATATATATGTATATACATATACATATATGTGTGTGTGTGTGTGTGTGTGTGTGTGTAATAAAGCAAAACAACTTCCTGTTTAAACCATGTCAAGAATTTAAATTATAGATAAATTGACAATCTGCAAATGTAGAGGAAATTTATCCCTTATCCTTATGAAATCATGGAGGAGAGAAGACAGGATGGCGAGGAGAGGTGGAGGATGGGGGAAAGAGGAAGAGGAAGAAGGAGAGGTGAGGAGATTAGTAGGGGAAAAAAGTAGAGAGAGAAATTAACTGGTGGATAACAAGAAACATACCAGACTTTAACAGGTTTTCTTTGAGCATATTTATATGTCATGGCCCTGGCATGGTAGCAATTCTAGAGGGGATCAACATCTCCTTAACTATTTTTTGTAAACCTATTCAACCTTTTTCAACTCAGTTTCAGTTTTTAAATAGCTGATGAAAAATAAAGTTGGAGAAATTCAGGTTCTTATTCATTCATGGGTTTATACTTGCCACTCAGGGCTGACAAGGTAGTCTTTGAGCACAGAATAAAGGACACTTCAGTTTAACCAGAATGTGCTGCTAGGGAACAGAATTTGGTAATTTTCTAAGAGGCAATAATACAAAACTCTGAGCAAAGTAGGTCCCCTGTGGTTGTTGAACAATTTAAAGACTCTCCTCTTCCCAGGTAGCATTTTGTGGGCACTTATCAAAAGAAATAATGTGAAGGAATCCAAATTCAGTACAGATCTAAGGCAATATGATAAGGTAAGGGATAGTTAACTCTTTGGACCAACTATCAGAAATGTGGTCGATAAAAGCACAGTTCTTGTTCTTTTAGCAGCTTTAGTGTGATTTTACTCCATATCTAGCTAATAAAATCTAAATGTGGCTGATAAGTCTTATATTTTTTCTTATTAAAAACTTATTTTAGGGGTACAGTTTAAATTTGGAGGTGACATACTCAAAACAAATAGATGATATTTATTACTTTCAGTTTGTTAGAATAGTGACCCTCCCAAATTCTCCCATTTTTTCTTCTTCCCTTTCCCCTCTCTTTACTTTAGATATCCAAAAACTCAGTCCCCACCAAAGTTAAAATAATGCATAGTAAGTGAGGAGTTATGACTAAGGATGAGAAGGAAGGAAGGGGTGGAAATTTACAATATTATTTTTTTCTTATCTAGAGCCCAAGTCACTAGGATTATGCATTTAACTTCAGTCAGATTCATGTAAATGCCTAATGAAATATTCAATTTCATCCATGTTTTTAATTTTTATTTTAACCAAAGTTGCATTCTTATGGTTTGATACCTCAGCAGTATACAACTAAAACATGGACATAGATTTCATTCTTCACAAGAATCTCAAAGCCAGAAGGGACTTAACAAATCATCTAGTCCAAACTAAAGCTATACGGCATATATACAATACAAAGCCAAGATTTACTTCAGAATTTTTAAGTGAATTTTTTTTCCTTGTTTACAACTGGTTTATTCTTTGATTTAATTGATTAATTTAATGCAGAGTCCAGGTAAGCTTCATTCATATATAAATGAGAAAAATGAGTCCAGGAAAAAAAAAGCTTTCTTTTTATCCCAAAAGGACACATAATGACACTCAAGGCTGGAGTTTAGGTCTTTTGGCTCTCATTCAGTATACTGCATAGTATGCTATTAGGTTAGACCACCCAGGAAAAATTTTCCTGGGCCAGAAAAAGATGGATAGATAGATATTAATGTGAATGATGAGGATGATGATGTTGTCACTGTTCTTGTTGTTGATGTTAATGCTGTTGGTGTTGATGATTTTGTTGTTGTTGAAGATGACGATGTTGATATTGAAGATGGTGATGATGTTAATGTTTATGATGATGATAATGTTGATGTTGTTGAAGATGATGATGATGATGATTGAATTTGAAGTTGGAGGTTTTCCTTCCAATTGAAACTTTCTGACTCTTCCCACTGTAATGATTAAAATTTTCTTAGAGACTTTCTCCAACCTCTTTCACCCTTCCATTGTATTGGTCTTCTCCTCACCTTCCCCAATGTGCAATATATATTTACTCCATTTTATCTCTTTTCCCATTTCTCTTAGTATTATCCTCTTTTTTTACCCATAGTTTTTATATATATATGTTTTTTTACCCTTGTACTTGTATTGTCTCATAGGTGGAAGATTAGTAAGGGTGGGCAATGGGGGTCAAGTGACTTGCCCAGGGTCACACAGCTGGGAAGTGGCTGAGGCCGGGTTTGAACCTAGGACCTCCTGTCTCTAGGCCTGACTCTCAATCCACTGAGCTACCCAGCTGCCCCAGTTTTTATATTTTTTGACATATCATCCTATACAGTTTGTCACTGTACCCTCTAAGTATAATTATTCTAGCTACCCTGATTATAATAACAATTTTTAAGAGTTACCAATATCATCTTTTCTTGTAGGAATGTAAATCATTTGAATTTATTGGGTCCNATATATATATATATATATATATATATATATATATATGTATTTGATATTTCCTCTTATACAGTTTTTCACTGTTCCCTCTAAGGATACGTCTTCTAGCTACATTAATGATAATAACAAAGTTTAGAGTTACCAATATCATTTTTCTCATACAAATACAAATCATTTGAACTTATTTGGTCCCTTAAAAAAGTTTTTTTTTCTCTTTCTTAATTACCTTTTGGTGATTCTCTTGAGTTCTGTGTTTGGGCATCAAATTTTCTGTTTAAGCCAGGTATTTTCTTTATGAATGCTTGGAAGTCTTCTATTTTATTAAATGACCATACTTTCCCCTGCAAGAATATAGTCAATTTTGCTGGGTAATTGATTCTTGGTTGTAGATCCAGTTCCCTTGCTTTCTGGAATACCTTCCAGTCCTTCAGCATGGATTCAGGCAGATCCTGTGTTATTCCTAAATGTGGTTCCATGATATCTGAAGGATTTCTTAACAGCTTGTAGTATCTTTTTCTTGGTCTGGTAGTTCTTGAATCTGGCTATAACATTCCTGCGTGTTGTCAATTAGGGATTAAATGCAGGAGGTTATCTGTAGATTCTTTCAATCTCCACTTTTCCTTCTTGTTCAAAAATATTGGGGCAGTTTTCTCAGATAATTTCCTGCAAAAATCCTGCTTTTTCTTTTGTCATGATTTTCAGGTAGTCCAATAATTCTTAACTTGTCTCTCCTGTATCTATTTTCAGGTCTGTAGTTTTATCAATAACATGTTTTGTATTTTCCTCAATTTTTTAATTCTTTTGATTTTGTTTTATAGACTCTTGCTGCCTTGTGAAGTCATTTGCTTCTAGTTGTTGGATTCTAATTTTTAAAGACTGAATTTCATCCCTGGCATTTTGGTCCTTCTCCTCCTTCTGGTCTTATTTTCTTTGTATGTCATCTTTTACTTTCTTTGCCTCATTTTCAAGCTAGTCAATTCTGGCTTTCAAGACACTATTTTCTTGTTTTAGTTCACATGCCTCTGTTTACAGATGATTTATTTTGCTTTTTAAGTCCTTTCCCCAATTGTCTTTAGCCTCTCTTGATTGTTTTTTGAATTGTATTTTGAGTTCTTCCAAAACCTGAGTCCAATTTGCTGGAGTTTCTGTGTTTTTTTCTTTGTGTTCCTTGGTCCTCCTCTGTTCCATTTGCTCTTTGTTCATTACCTAGATAGAAGCTGTCGATTGTAATTTTTTTCCTTTTTTTTTGTTATTTGCTCATATTTTTCCTTCTTTCCCACCTGTCATTGGCTATAATCTTGCTCCTCTGTTTATTTGCTGGATCTATGGGTTTGGGCTATTCTGTACTGAAGGGGCTTCTTTTTCTGTTCTTTGAATGTCCTTTTGAGAAATATAAAATGCAATATATCTGGGAGGTAGATTCAACTATTATCATCATTTTGTAGATGAAGAAACTGAGGCTCAGTGAGAATAAGTGACTTCACCAAGATGAACCCATGGCCTATTATGAACTATTTCTAAAATTTTAAGATTTTTTTATATCTTCACCTTCTGTCTTAAAAGCAATACTGAGGATGGTTCCAAGGTGGAAGATTGGTAGGGGCTAGGTAATTGTGGTTAAATGACTTGTCAGGATCACACAGCTAGAAAGTTCCTGAGGTCAGATTTGAACCCAGGACCTCCTTTCTGTAGGCCTCTCTCTCTATCCACTAAGCCACCTAGATGTCTCCATTTTAAAGGATTTTATAAATTAAATTAGTTCTAGGAATTTATACAATTAAATGTGCATTATCCCAAATTTGACTTAGATTAGATGCAAAATTGAGGCATGGCACATATGCTCTCAGGCTAAGAATTGAAAATTGTGCCCTTCTGCTATAAAACTATACCTTTTTCTTGTCCCAGAGTTACCATTATTAGGTCTGCATGACAAAGAGATCCAGAAAAAAAGAAAATGTCCTATATGTACAAATATATTTATATCAGCTCTTTCTGTGGTGATGAAGAATTGGAAATTAGGGGAATGCCCATCAACTGGAGAATGACTGAACAAGTACTGTTCTATGACTGTGATAAAATACTAATGTGCTGTAAGAAATGATAATCAGGATGCTTTCAGAAAAACCTGGAAAGACTTACATGAACCAATACAAAGACAAGTGAGTAGAACCAGGAAAACATTGGACACAAAAAAAGCAATATCGTAAGATCAACTGTGAATGGCAGCTATTCTCAGCAATACAAAGATTCAAGACAATTCCAAAGAAAGAACTTTTGATGAAAAATGCAAATGACCTCCACAGAAAGAACGGATGGAGTCTGAGTTTAGATTGAAGCATACTATTTTTTACTTCACTTTTTATCTGTATTTTCTTTTACAACGTGACTAATATGGAAATATGTTTTGGATGACTTCATATCTGTAACCTATATCAAGTTGATTGATGTCTCCAGGAGGGAACAGGAGAGGGAAAGAATTAGGAATTCAAAATTTGTAAAAATAAATATTAAATATTTTAACAACCCTTTTCCTTCTGTCCCAGAATCAATACAAAGTATCAGTTCCAATGCAGAATAATGGAAAGGGATAGGCAACTGTGGTTAAGTGACTTGCCTAGGGTCACACAACTAGGAAGTATCTGAAGCCAGATTTAAATCCAGGACCTTCCCCCTCTCCAGGCCTGGCTCTATCCTCTGAGTCACTTACCTGCTCCCAAGAATTATTTTTACATGTAACTGGAAAAAAGAAATATTTTAAAAAGAAAAATAAAACAAAAGAAAGAAAGAAAACTGTGTCTTTCTAAATTTGAAAATTATATCTCTGTCTTATTATTTTACCAGAGCTTCTGAGACTTCACTGTAATACCAATGATTTGAAGTGTCACAAAATAAAATACTATTTGCATTGGACAGTGGAATTTTCTGTTATGAAAATGAACATTTATAAAAGAGAATGGTTTTATCATACCAACAAAATATACTATACCCTTGCCTTTGTTCCTAAACCTGGACCTAATATAAGTAAGTGTTATAATTCCTGTTCTGTAAAATCTACATTATTTTAAACAAGTCTACCCTCCACACACACACAATCACTATTCTATATGTCCTCCATGGAACTCCTGCTTCTTATTTACCCATTGATGATTTTCCTATCTTTTGTTTCAATTTAATTTTTCATTTTTTAAAGTTTTGATGTCTTTTCTTTTTAATTTACAAATTTCAATTTACAGATTATCTCTACTTCATTAAAGCTCTCATAACAAACTTAATGCAGTTAAGTAACATGAATAATACAATGAACTCATCTGAAAATGGAAGCAATATTTTATATCAATAACATTCCTCCAACCCACTATTTTTGTTTACATTTACCAAAATCTGCTTTTTTTCCCACCTCTATCCTATTGTGAAAGAGAATTTAAAGCTCTCTTTGTTTATTTTTAAGTTAATCAAGAAATTGAAGTACTCCTCCTTTCACACTGACTTGGTTAGTAAGAGCCTTTTACTAGAAAAAGTTCACACCCCTAAAGACCATAAGCACTAACCCCTGAGCAGTGCCAGGCAAACTGGGAGGTTGTGATTGATTCCTGTGAAGTGAGAGAGAGACAGGAAATAAAGTGGAGAAACTGCTTATAAAAAGCCAGCCAAAGAAGTGAAGAGACATATTAGGAGGAATTCAGCTGAAGAGGAGGCTTTTTCTGTGATTTATTCTGTGAAGCACTTTATGGAGATACATTCAGCATTGGTGAGTTGGGCTAAAGGAATAGGCTAACTCCGGTGAGAACCATGTTGAAAAGGCTACTAGACTTCCATGTGGAGATCAGAACTTTGTCTGGGAGTGAGCTGAATTTCTTTGAATTGGAGCTCTAGGGTGGTAGGCTAGGAAATATTTTCTACTTCCCTAATACATTTCCCTCCTTTTACTATATTTCTATTAAATTAAATAAGTTTAAGAGTTACTAACAACATTTTGACTTAATTTTGCATACGGTGACCACAATTCTTATTTTAAACATTATTAATTCTGTCAATCCAAATTTTTAATGATTAAATTTGGCAACCAAACCAATTTTAATGATTATACTACTCCATTGGAAAATAAAAAAGAAAGGAAAACCAAGTTTCTGGTAACAAATATGAAAAGTCTAATTAAACAAATTCCTTCAATTGAGATTATATATAGCTATATATGTAGACATGTATTGTGTTTGGGCATATCTATATAAAATATGTAAATACAGACATATAGATATGTTTATGTGCCCATCATATATACACATATGTTTATATTATATATATATCTATGCACACACTTCTAATTCTGTACCCTATCTAAATCTATCCTTTCTTTGTAATGGAGAGAATGAATCATCATTGGTCCTCTGGAATCATGGATGGCCATTGTATTGATCATAGTTTTTATATCTTTCAAAATTATTTGATTTTACAGTATTGTGTTGTTACTATAGAAATTGTTTTCCTGGTTCTACTCTTTTCATTCTATATCAGTTTATAAAAGCCCTCAAAATTATTCATTTTTTATTACATTGATATCATACTATAAATTATTCCTATATCAGTTCATTTGATTTTCCATGTCTTTGGAAAGCATCTATTTCTTCATTTCTGATATCACAAAAGTACTTCATTGCATTTATGTACCACAACTAATTCAAAATGGCAAAGATAACAAAAATGATAAATATTGGAGGGCCAGTGGGCAAACAGGCACATTGATGCACTGTTGGTAGTTGGTATCTGCTGTGAATGGGTACAGTTATTCCTAAAAGCAATTTGGAATTATCCTCAAAGTTACTAAACAATACACATCCTTTTGCCTAGCTACATCACTGCTTTAGATCTTTCTTCTGATGTTTCTATTGCCCTTATCATGGTGGGAACCAGAATATTTGTTAACATAAGTTAGTATTTGGAATACTTTTTGGCATAGAAATGATATTATAATTGAGGAGTGTTGAACTAGAGCTATAAATCCTATATACTACATGCATTCGAATGACTTTTCAGATCTGGGGTATGTGGTGGATGGGAATCAGTGGTAAGACCTAAGCACCATGGACCACACTGTTATCATCAGAAAATTGTGCCATTAACTCCAAATAACTAACTTAAAAATAAGTTTGAATATTGACTTTTAATGAAGGCAATAACTGTGGTATATAGAAAAAGATACCAGAGAGAAATGAGAATTCAGAAACTAGAAGAAATTGGTGTTAAAAGGTTTTAGAAAATTTAATAACAAAGAACAAACTATTTTGTTTAATTAGGTATGGTTATTGAGAGTAAAATGTAGAAGCAAATTTTCAGTTGGTTTAGAACGTTATTTTCTAGTGGCAAGTGTGGGCAGGGTGAGAAATAAAGGCAACCTGAAAAAACAGCATGGTCAAAGAAGAAATGGCATGATTGACCCGCTGGTTAACCTTTTCAGAATATTAAGAAGTCATATTTACATAATCTTTTTAGGATTTACAATATGTTTCTTCATAATAACCCTGTAAGGTAAGGATGCAAATACTATTTTCTCTATTATGTAAGTGAGAAAATTGAGATGCAGAGAGATTAAAGGGCTTGATCATGTTATAAGAAAAGGGAGGACCCCTCTCTGATACTCCTATCTATTAAATGTAGATGTAGATGGAGTACAGAGAGAGGATAGGATGACACTTCTCCTTTGTAACTGTTGCCCAAGCAGGATTCTTTAGGTCAATGGATGATATCCCTTCAGGACCCACCTGGGGTTAATTGATATTATTATTGGGCTCTTCAGCCTGGTAATGTTGTAATCTGACTGCATGTCTCCCTTCCCAAATAAGCTTTGAAACCAATTCAGGAAGGTACTTTAAAACTTTGAATGTATTTGGCAAAGAAGGATAATGGTATGGGATAGAGGTATTGGGAGACCCTAAGTTAAACTGATAGTAATGAATCTCTAAACTGCCGGCAAATGAAGGAATCAAGATGATAGCTCCTCTCTGGTACAGCCTGGCCAGGGCCACACCAGAGCAGGCAAACTGCTGTATAATCTTTCAGCTTCTTCTTCAGTAGATGTTAAGCCTAATCAGTTGAGATATCCACCCTTTTTTTTCCCACCTTCTCCTTCTTCTCCTGCCCACTTCCCGGATCCCTCCCCCCGCCCTGGGACACCTAGATGACTAAGATGATTGGCTTCCTAATATCTAGGGGCAGTAGAATCAGAGATGGTGGTCTGATACAGGTTGATTATGGTACAGGAACTACAGGAGGAGCTTGCAGGGTTGAGTTTGCAAGTCTCAATTCCCCAAAGACCAGGATCCACTGATCTCCAGTCTCAGGGACAGGAAAAGACCCAAGAACCTCTGCCAGGGCTACCAACTGCCCTCTCCTGTGTCCGCATGCCTCTCTGGGAACATTCTGACATCCAACTGATCCACCTGTCAATCTCAGAGTGCACTCCTAGCTCCCAGAGATTCAATATAACAATCATCATCAGTCAAATAGTATCAGGACAGGAATTTTCGCCCAGCTCTCTCTATCCACAGTCCTTTTCACTTGACTACACTGCCTTTTTTGGATAACTAAAAAGGATGTCCCCAAAATCTTATTGCCACTTAAAGCCCAAAACTCTTGGACATCTTATACTGACAGGAGAAAATTTAAATATAATGCTAGAAAATTTGGAATAATTGTACTTAATTTTTTTTTTTGTGACATAACTCCTTTGACAGTCCAAGGAAACCTAGAGATTTCTTCTTAGAAAATGCTTTTAAGTGCATAAACCAAAATGCATAGGATTGGGCAAGAAAAGTCATCAAAATATGTTTTAAAGTTCTTAGACTTCTGGTTAGGAAGGCTCAAATTAGAGCGAACTGTGACAAAAATATAACAACATTTACTTTTACCTAAATTGGCATTTCATCTCCTGCCTCTCCATTACCTTTTAGTGGTAGTCTGCTCTGCCTGAAATGTATTCCATCCTGACCTCCACTTCTTAGAATCCATAAGCTTTTTTCAAAGCCTTGACCAACTCTAATAGAAAACTTTTCCTGATAACACTTTCCCCCCATCAAGGTTCCCTGTTCTTGGTGCTCTCTGCCTCCTCAGAATAGAATGACTACACTTATTTTTTAACATAATGGCATCTTATATTCCCACTTCCCCCAAATAAAATGTATGCTGAGGGTAGGGACTGTTTTTGGTTTTATCTGTATAGCTTTCTGTAATGTTTTTCATATGAAGGTATCCCTTCTACATCCCAACATTCCATTTACCATGGGTTGGCATGAGAAATTAAATAAGAGTTTTTAAAAGTGTTGAAGAAGCTGCAGGCAACCTACAAAAGTCAGCAGATACACAGAAAAGAGTTTAGAAACTATATAGCCTATGATCAAATACTTAACCCAAATTTTACAATAAGGCACTATAAACACCTTAGAAGAAAAAAAGGAAAATTGTAGACCTCTTCTCTGGTATGAAGGGAGAGCCAAAAAAATTTACACATATTTTCAATCCCCCATTGTATGGTGGGAAGGGAATAGGTGTCTAATAAAATGATTTGTGGATTAGAATAGATTTGCCCCAGTTATTAGACCCTCTGACTATTGGGAATTTAGTCTTCCCTACTGGGTGAGTTCAGGCAGTAATAGATAATCCTTTGGCCAAATTAGGCCTTCAGATTTGTGAATGCCAATAAGTGCTTGGCACTCATTTATCCTTATCCTTACCCTTTTCGTTATCATTTCTGATTGGCAGAGGTTTTTACTAAGTCTCTGCCAGGTATCATTATGCCTCCTGCAGGTGATGCTGCAAGTTTAATGAGGAACTCATAATACTCATATTTTTTACCAAATTATAAATTAATTCAGTTTTTTAACAATCCTTTTCTGACATTCTGCAATCCATATTCCCTACTCCTTCTCAGACCTCCCCTTTCTCCAAAAAGGCAGCTAATATGCTATCATACAGCATATATTTCCATGTCTGTCATGTTGTGAAACAAGACATAAATCACTTATACTAGAGAAAAATTAATGGAAGAAATAAAGTGAAGAATGGCATGCTTTAATCTGCATTCAGACTCCCTCAGTTCCTTCTGTGGTGGTGGATAGCCTTTTTTGACTTGAGTCCCTTGGAGTTGTCCTGGATCGTTGCCATTTTTGATAATAGTTAAGTCATTCACAGTTGATCATCTTACACTCTCATTGTTATTGTGTACAACAGTCTTCTGGTTCTGCTAACTTTACATCATTTCTTATAAATCTTTTCAGGGGTTTTTGTGATCATCTTGTATGCCCTTTCTTCTTACAAAAATATTTTATTTTACCATTTACATAAAATAACAATTTTCCACATAAGTTTTTTGAAGTTATACGATCCCAATTATCTCCCTTCCTTCCTTCACTCCCCCTTCCGAGAGATGGTAAACAATTTGATCTGTGTTAAACATGTATTAACATGCAAAACATATTTCTGTATTGTTCATTGCTGTAATAGAATAATCATACAAAACCAGAACCCCAAATAAAAAACAAATAAATAAAGAGGAAAATCATATGCTTTGACTTGCATGCCATCTCCAATAGTTCTTTCTTTGAATATAGATAGCATTCTTTGTCATAAATCCTTCAGAATTGTCCTGGATCATTACATTGCTGAGAGTAGCTAAGTTTTTCTCAGTTGATTATTCTATAATATTTCTGTTACTGTGTACAATGTTCTCCTGGTTATACTAATTTTACTCTGCCTCAGTTCACTTAGGTCTTTCCAGTTCTTTCTGAAATCATCTTACTTATCATTTCTTAAAACACAATAGTATCCCCTCACCATTATATGTCGCATTTTGTTCAGCTATCCCCCCAATTGATGAGCATCCCCTCAATTTCCAATTCTTTGCCATCACATAAAGAGCTGCTATAAATATTTTTGTACAAGTAGGTCCTACCTCCCCCCCTTTTTTGTCTCTATGGGGTACAGATCTAGTGGTGAAATTACTGGACCAAAGGCTATGCACTGTTTTGTAGACCTTTGGGCATCATTTCAAATCACCTTCCAGAACAGTTGGATTCATTCAAAACTCCATCAACAATGCATTAGTGTCCCTATTTTGACAAATCCCCTCCAATATTTATCACTTTCCTTTACTGTCATATTAACCAAGCTGAATAATGTAAGATGGTACCTCAGAGATGTTTTAATTTGCATTTCTCTAATCAAGAGAGATTTCAAACCTTTTTATATGATTATTGATAGATTTGATTTCTTCTTTTGAAAACTGCTTTTTCATATCCTTTGACCACTTGTCATTTCGGAAATGGCTTTTATTCTAAAAAATTGACATAACTATATATTTGAGAAATGAGACCTTTATCAGAGGAATTTGTTATATAAATCTTTTTCTAGTTTGTTGTTTCCTTTCTAATCTTTGTTCCATTGGTTTTATTTGTACAAAACTTTTTAAATATAATCAAAATTACTCATTTTACACCTTATAATGTTCTCTATCTCTTGTTTGGTCATAAATTCTTCCCTTCTCAATATAACTGACAGGTAAAATATTCTATCTTCTCCTACTTTACTTATGGTATCACCCTTTATGTCTAAACCCATTTTGACCTTAACTTTGTATAGGGTGTGAGATCTTGGTCTATACCTACTTTCTGCCATAGTATTTTCCAGTTTTCCCAGCAGTTTTTGTCAAGTAGTGAGTTCTTATGCCAAAAGTTTGGATCTTTGGGTCTATCAAACACTAGATTGCTAAGATCTTTTACTTATAATCTACTCCACCAACCTATTGATTAGTCAGTACCAGATTTTCTGGATGATTACTGCTTTATAGTTCATTTTAAGACCTTGTATTGCTAGACTTCCATCCTTCATATTTTTTCACTAATTCCCTTGGTATCTTGATTTTTTATTCTTCCAGATTGTTTGCCATTTCTTATGGCACAAAAGTATTCCATTATAATCATATACCACAATTTGGTCAGCTATTCCCTAATTGGTGGACATCCCTTCAATTTCTAGTTCTTTGACTCCATAAAAAGAGCTGCTATAAATATATAAATAAATATATTTTATATATAAATATATAAATAGATCCTTTCTCCCTATCTTTAATCTCTTTGGAAGAGAGACCTAGTCATGGTATTGCTGGGTCAAAGAGTATATACAGTTTGATGGTTCATGTCATATTTTTGTCATGGTTCCAGGTTGCTCTCCAAAATGAGTGTATCACAAAAATGAATAACATGAAAATAGGTATTGAGTGACAATACATATATAACCCAGTGGAATTGCTTGTTAGCTCTGAGAAAAGGGAGTGAAAAGGGGATGGAAAGACCATGAATCATGTAATCATGGAATTACACTTAAATAAAAAAAATAATTGTATCAGTTGACAGCTTCACCAATAGTGTATTAGTGCCCTGATTTTTCCAAATCTCCTCCAATAATTATCATTTTCCTTTTTATCATGTTAGCCAGTCTGATAGAGGTGGTGATAGCTCAGTTATTTTAATTTGTATTTCTCTAATTAATAATTATTCAAAGCATTTTTTCATATGACTAAAGATAGTCTTAATTTCTTTATCTGAAAATTGCCTGTTAATAACTTTTGATTGTCAGTTGAGGAATGCTTTGAATTCTTATAGATTTGACTCATTTCTCTCTATGTTTGAGAAATGAGATCTTTGTCAGAGAGGCTTGCAATAAAGATTTTTCCCAATTTGTTTATGCCTCTTTATATTTATTGCATTGATTTTGTTTGTGCAACCCCTTTTTAATTTAATGTACTAAAAGTTATTTTACATCTTGTAATGATATCTGTCTTGTTTGGACATAAATGTTTTCCTTATCCATAGTTCTGGCATCAATTATTTTGTATTCCCCTAATTTGTTTATGATATCATCCTTTATTTCTAAATCATGTGTCTATTTTGACCATACTTGGCAAGTAGGTGTAGTTTTCATTTATTTCTCTAATTTACCATTGGTTCTTTGATCCTTATTCATAGAGTGAGATTAAGCCCCAAGTAAAGCATACTCTAAGTAGAAGACAAAATAGTAATATAATCATAATGTACCTATGAACTGATGCAAAACATCAACAAGTATGCATCATTCTAAATGTCCAATTGATTTAAGCATATTCATTGGTTTAATCTTGTTAGGATTGGTTTAAACACTTCATTGTTTTAAACATATAAGTAAGGCTCAGAGAGCCACCTTCTTTATCTACAATGTAATTAAGGCTTACATGAGCATTCTTTTCATGCAACCACAATACCAGTCTGGTTTGGTTTGATTTGTTTGCTTGCTTTTTTGTGTGTGCATTTGCTTGTCTGGGCTGAACATTTCCTCTTCCAAAAGATCATAGGTCTTAGAACTCACCTGAGGAAACTCATCTGTAAAGCAGAACAAGAATAAATCAGCAAAAGTTATTGACTCTCAAATGAGGTATAGATGATAAAACCCTTTTAAATGGATAAGCACCATATAAAAGTAAATTTTATTAATGTTTATGTCCTGGTTGTCTTCCCACTTTTATGCAATTAGCCACCTAGTTGACAGGAAGTAACACAATCTAAGTATTTTCCTGATTTCTTTAGTTTTCTGATCTTAGGTGAGAATCAAACAGCACCATGTGCTTTGGTTAAGAATATTTTATGTAGATGTCACAGGTAATTTGGAGCTCCAATTAAATGCCTATTTGGAGAAGTAAGTGATTGAGCATTAACTGTTGAAAACAGCCCATGGAAGGGAAATTAACAAGGAGGTATAAAAGTAGGGTTTTTACTGTTGCTTTCAATAAGCCTTGACATTTTATACTATTTTAAGATTCCCTCTTTTTCTGACAGTCAGTATCTGCATTCAATCATTACCTGTCAACACAGTTTTATTTGGTATGAATAAATATGGCATAATGAGCAAGAAAACGGTCCTCTTAATTATAGTTGTAGAGTGGTTTTATTTGCTCAGGCTTCATATCTAAAGAATATGACACAACATGCCAAGATGTCTTAAAATATAAAATCTAAATTTAACAGTGGGATTATTTGGAGGTGATCAGAGAATGGTGGTTTTATCCAATTTCCTTTGATGATTTTAGTTCATATAACTATTAGAGATTCAGATGTGTTGTCATCATGCTTGGTAAGCTTAATACTCTAAGATATCTTCATTTCCTATTTTGATCTAAGATTCCTTGAAGAATCATAGATCATGCTTATTTTTATAGTTGAGTAGAATATCTAAAATTCTTGTTCTTTATATTTATGACAGAGAGCTGTGCTGTCTTACCAGGGGGTGTTTCTGGGATGTCATGGAGAGGTTCCTGAGAATCGTTGTTCAACCAGAAAAGTGCCACCTATTCCTGGTGGTTCAAATGGGGACAAATTACACCACCAAGAGAAGTTTGAAACCTTATGCAAAGTAAATACTTTATAGGGATACAGGTAGTGATTTTATCACCACTGCTAAATGAAAGTCAAAGCTCCAGAAGAAAAAAATCAGATTGGGAGAATAAAAAGCTGGTGTAGTAAATGATACAAAACAAGGTTTTGATTTTTGGTGAACCTGCCTAGACAGAGACCTACCACGCCAGAGCCCAGCCATCTCCACGACATGCTGCCATATATATGTCTCTCTCCTCTAACTCCCACCAACTTTAAACTATAGCTATGAGAATAGCAATCAATTCAATACTGCCTTTCCTCAAAAACAAAGTGTGACTCAATTACTCTAAGACTCTAATTACTTTTCCTGCAATTTCATTGGCCATTGTTTTCCTTTCTGTATTGAAAAGTCACTAAATTACTTTCCTGTATTTGAATCATTAGCACTAAGCATAGTGCCTGACACATTTTAAGCATTTAATAAATGCTATATTCTCTTTTGTCTTTAATTCATTTGTTTTTGGATGGTGACTTAAATTACAGGAATGAATTCTTGGCAATGGATGGACTACATTTAACAAAAGTCCATAAAATATTTTTCCATGAAACATAAAGAATCCATTTCAAAGGAATTAAAATTTAAAATTAAAGGAAAATAAATTTTCCTGTATAAGTTTGCTAAGTCAGATGCTGTAGAAAGTAATAAATACTTCATGGGAATCATTAATTAATAGATGTTATTCAAGAAGAGAAATATTAATAAAACCTGTGACTCCAGACATATATATTTATATGTAACTACACAATGTTTGGATATTAAATATGATGAAAGACAACACCATCCCCTCAGTCCCTCACGCTTGCAACCTAGGAATCATTCTACATTGCTCATTATCTCTTAAATCATGGCTATTGCCAAGGTCTATAGATTTTACCTTTACAACCTCTCTTGAATTTGACCCCTTTTCTCTTTTGACACTACCAACACTCTAAAGCAAGTCCTTGTCAACTCATGCCTAGATTATTGCAATAATCTACTGTCTCAAATCTTCCTGTCTCAAATCTTTCTCCACTCTAATCAAACTTCCATTCAACCACTAAAGTGATATTCTTAAAGCATGTTTGATTGCATCACATCCCCACAATACACTTAATAAATTCTAGTGGCTTCCTTTTGCCTCTAGGATCAACTACAAAATGCTATTTGACACTTGAAACCCTTCATAACTATCTCCCTCCTTTCTTTCCAGGCTTCTTAAATTTTACTTCCCTACATGTACTATTTAATCCAGTGACCCTAGTTTCCTGGTGGTTCCATGAACAAGACATTCTCAATTCCAGGCATTTTCTCTGGCTCTGCCCTATTCCTGGAACACTCTCCCTCCTCTGCTCTGACTACTGACCTCCCTGGTTTATTTTAAGTCCCAACTAAAATCCTAACTTTTATAGGAAGCCTTCTCTAATCCCTCTTAATTCTCCTGCTTTCCCTCTTTTGTTGTTCAGTTGTGTCTGATTCTTTGTGATCCCATTTGGGGTTTTCTTGGTAAAGTTATTTTAGTGGTTTGCCTTTTCCTTCTCCCATTCATTTTGTAGATGAGGAAACTGAGGAAAACAGATTAATTGACTTAACCCAAGTTAGTAAGTGTCTGAGGCCAGATTTGATTAGGGAAGATGAATCCTGGGTCTGACTCTCCATCCACTGTGCTACCTAGCTGCCTCTTCCCTTTTATAGTTTATTTTTACTATTTATCACATATATAGCTTGCTTTACATATATTTGTTATTTCCCTCATTAGATCACAAACTTCTTGATGGCAGGGACTATCTTTTGTCTCTATTTGTATCTCTGGTACTTAGCAAGTCCTTGATACATAGAAGGTGCTTAACAAATATTTATTGATTGATTTATTTAAAAAGCTAATTTAATCTGATTGATATTACTGAGACTCAGCACAATTGGATTTAAATCTGTTACAAGGCTATAGAGCAAAAGATTCCAATGATTATGTGATTTCACTGATGTTGGTATTGTTTCCATTAGTGCAAATAACAATCCACCCATAACTTTTCATTCTGTGCAATTCCTGTTCATATTCTTCCATAGGACTTCCCTGGAGGACCCACCTAGGGACCTTCCTCTTGGTTTTACATTTTGTGGGTACTACTGAAGCATTCTGGATATCTATTTCTTTCTCCCTAGTCTTGCTACTTCCTTTTTTCCAATCATACATCTCCTTAACAATATTTTCTTTGCCATTTCTTGAGCCTACATCATCTCTGTAAATACATTTGTTTATTTGCCTTAATCATGTGTCTCTCCAGTTCCCTATAGAACATTTATAACTTGAATTTCTTAGGAGATTATGGACTTCCAAGATTCATAGCCATATAATTCTTTGGTCTGAAAGAAAGTGTAGGACCATTAATAACAATATATTCCATTCTTTTCTACTCAGTTCTGGTTCCAATTTATTGTCTATATTGCCTGTGCTTGTTTGTAATGACTCAAAAGAGTCATCATTAAACTTCATATCATAATCTGGGCAGTAGACATGTTTTATCTATTCAGTTCTTCCTATGTATTGTTAGACTGATTTTCTTAAAGATCAGGTATTTAATTAGGAAGGACTTGCAATGTTACAGGTCTTCTTGCAATAAACACATTCTCATCAGCAAATAAAAACATCTGAAGGAGTTTACTATCTATAGAGAATTGCTGTCCATTTGGACTTTCCATAATTTAGCCTCCATGACAACATTAAATAATTTTGGCAAGTCTAAACCTTTTCTATGATAATATAATGAAGATGATGGTGATGATAACTAGCATTTATATATTACCCAATGTAATGTTCCAAGCACTGTGCTAAGTGCTTTGCAAATATTTCACTTTCTTGTCACAATTATCTCCTTTTCATGGTTGAAGAAACTGAAGAAACAGAGTAAGTGACTTGCCCAAGATCACATAAGTGTCTGAGGCTAGATTTGGACTCAGGTTTTCCTAGTTACAGACCCAGCACTCTTAGACATTTGACCACCTCAAGGCCTATGATCAATAATCAGAAGGCCACTGAAGAGAATTGTCTCTCTTCTTGCATTTTACAGAGAATCTTATATGATCTTAACATATCAACAGAAAACTCCTTGTTGAGTACCTCATTGAGCAAAAGTCCACATTATCCTCAATTTTCTGGAGCAGGATATAATCAAAAATTGAACTCAGTGGGATCTTTTATTTTCTCCAACTTTCTGTAAATTGTATGACTGTAAATATATATTCTGCTGTGGAAAATCATTTCTGAAAGTCTGTTTTTCCTATTATATTTTAATCATGTGTACTCTGTATGACTAGATCGTTCTCAAATATTTTTCAAAGATAAGAAATTAGGAAGAAAGGTTGTTTTTTAGTCTCTTGATCATCTTTTTATGGTATTTAGAATATCCATTATATTTGCCCCTCTTGTTTTCTTTTGGATTCTTTTTTTCCTACTCTTTCTTCCTTTTTTTCAAAAATTGTGACACATTTGCTGCTCTCCAATTCTGTGGTATCTCTCTGGTTCTTTATGATCTTTCAAAGTTCATTGATAATGGCTTAGGAATTGCATCTGTTAGTTCGGTTAGTACCTGAGTGAGCCTGGTGGCCTGAATTCATCAAAGGTATCTAATACTTCAAATAAATTTTTTTTACAAACTCTATAATAATCTTGGGTAATTAATTCCTTATTAGCAATTTTTGTTCTATCTTTTCCAGACCAAATCTCATTCTCCCTTACAGAGAAAATAGACAAAATGAATTGAATAATTCTATCTTCTCACTGTTCCGTTTACCCTTCAAAAAATCATATTCTTTGTTTGATCTCCCCATCAATATCTTTTCTTAATTTAATGCTGATTTTCCCTGAAAATTCTATCTTCAACACTCTAAAAATTATTTTCAAATTATTATCTACTTTTTCTCCCTCTCACTCTTCCCCCTCTCCAACTAAGGAAACAGGAAGAACAAACTTTAGTATAAGCATGTCTTCGTCAAGCAAAACAAATCCCTACATTGGTCATGTCCAAAAAGAAAAATTAGTCAGTCTGCATTCTAAGCCTATCACCTCTCTATCAGAAAGTTGGTAGCATGTTTCATCATGAGTCTTCTGGAATCCTGGTTGGTTATTGGAAAGTTGTTGCTCTAATTACTCTAAATATAGGGTTAGACTGAATGGAGAAAATTTGATTCTTTTATAATTTGATATCAGCAATCAGTGTTTTCTTGTGCATTTAGATAGTCAATTTTCTTTTTGGAATATTTGATGTTCACCATATGCCATATTTTTTTTAATTTTTCAAGAAAAAAAATTATGACAATTAGGAGTGTGTGGCTTCTGCATAAGGCTATATATTTTATCTCTTTTTAAACATTTGAGATATCTGCCATCATTTTTGAGTTTTGCCACTGTTTCTCTGTGCTCACTTCCTCAGTGAAGTGAGACAGAAAAACAGAGGCAGAGAGAGAGAGGGGGGGAGGAGGGAGGGAGGGAGGGGAAGAATAATATTAATGAGGTGTTGGAGGGAGTGAATATTGTCAAGTTCGTGAAAATGTTTGATCATCTCTCTGCATAGAAGTTAGCAGAGAAGTCACAAGTTTCTCCATGATGATTTTTTAAATTGTACTCCTCATAAATACTTGGAGGCAACATGATCAAGTATCCCTTTAAATTATGTTTCTCATTGCCTTTGGGTACACAATGAAACCAATTTCATCAACTCTTTTGTTTGTCTCTCTAAAGAAAACCTGTAAGTCATTCTTCCTTGAAATGAAACTTCTTTTGCCTTCTTGTTTCATTTATTATGAGAATATCAGGGTTAATGTGATTCAGTTCTTCCATTATTTTTCAATCCAGTCCAATTCAACAAGCATATATTAAGCATCTATTATGTATAAAGCACTATGCTAGGTGCTAAGCTAATGACAAAATGGAAAATACTCCCTTCAAGGTGCTAACATTCAACTATAAGTATACATATTATATACATGATAATTGAAAGAGGAAATCATAAAAGGCTTCCTGTAGGAGGTAACTCCTGAGCAAAACAGTCAATGAACCTAGGGATTCTAAGAGGTGAGGAGGGAGAGGATTCTATGTGTGAAAGACAGCCTTTCCAGAAATACCACTACTAGGTTTGTACCCTAAAGAGATAATACTTAAAAATATTTGTACAAAAATATTCATAGCTGCTCTCTTTGTGGTGGCAAAAAATTGGAAAATGAGTGAGTATCCCTTGATTGGGAAATGGCTGAACAAATTGTGGTATATGATGGTGATGGAATACTACTGTGCTCTAAGGAATAGTGAACTGAAGGGTTTCTATATGAAGTGCATCCAGGAACTGATGCAGAGTGAAATGAGCAGAATCAAGAGAACATTATACACAGAAAGTGAAACATTGTGGAACAATACAATATAATTGACTTTGCTAATACAAGACAATTCCAAGGGACTTATGAGGAAGAATGCTATCAACATTGAGAGAAAGAACTGTGGGAGTAGAAACACAGAAAAGAACAAATGACTTATCATTTGTTTATTTGGATACATGATTTGGGGTTTTGGTTTTAAAAGATTGCTTTATTGCAAAAATGAATAATATGGAAAAAGGTAAAAGTGGTAACATTTGTATAACCCATTGGAAATGCTTATTGGATCCAGGAGAAGGGAGGGAAGAGAGGAGGGAAAGAAAACAAAATATGCAAACATGGAAAAATATTTTTAAAATTTTAGAAATTTTAAAAATTAAAATTAAAAGATAGCCTCTGGTAAGGTTAAGAGATGGAAGATAAAATGGTGAGTTTGGGTAAAATCAAGTATGCCAATTGGGCTGGAATATATGGCACAAAAAAGGAAGTAGTGACCTCAATAGAAACACAGGTCTTATATTTAGTACTTAGAAGAACAATCTTAACTTTGGAGAGAGCAACAGTAGCTGAGCTAGTTGAGTGGTGAAGTGGAAGCCAGATTAGGAAAAAAAAATGGGAAGTGAGTTGGAAGAGAGGAAGTAAAATAAATGATTGTAGATTTTTTTGTTCTCAGTTTATTTATAAAAGTAGTGAGAAATACAGGCAGAACAGAGAAAATGAGAGGAAGATAGAAGGAATAAGGAAAGAAGGAGGAGAGGGAAATGATGGGATCATGTGAACAAGTACAGGTAGAGTACTTAGCAAGGAAAAGAGTTATCTTTTCATCAGAAATTAAACAAAAAAGAGAATGAGGGTTTTGAGCATAGTTCAAAGTAGAGAGAGTGGAGAATGCATGTCCTTTCTAAAATGTGGCCACTAATGCCTCCCTTTGGGAGCTTTCCTAAAAGCTCCCACTCCTGACTCCAAAAGTCCCCAGAAATGTTGCAGTCTTACTTTTACAGTATGTGTGTATTCCTATTTAAAATCAAGATGGTCATCTTTTCCATATTATTTGACTGGTACCTAGCTTCAGTCAGAGTGCCACTTGATATCCCTAGAGCAGTTTGGACCCAATCTGCTTATACTTGACAATTGGAATATCTTTCCTTCCCTAAGAAATGGGCAGAATGTCTTCAGCTGAAACATGTTTACTCATATCTAATTTCTCTTTACCTAGAACCCTGTTTTTCAATGCTGGGATTAAAATTGATCAATTGAACAGGCAACCACGAACCTTTCCTGCAACATTCTTTATCAATTAGGGTGCTACATCTACTGCATTCAGAAGTGGTTAATGCCTTCAGTATTCCCCACTCCCAATCCACTATCGCCCATTGGTGGCAAAAAAGAGGATTGTAACTGGGGTTAAGAATGGGAAAGAACTCATCCTGTAACATAAGCCTATTAATGAAACAAGATAAGAGGATTCTAGAAGTGTCCAGTGTCTGATAAAAGCCATTCATAATTTGATTCAGAAGAGAATTTGATTTTGGAAGTCTATAGTCTCCTTTCATGCATGAAAGGGACAGAGTTCACTCCAGCTAAACAGAAATTATACTACTTCAGACCATAGTAGAGCTCCCTATATTGTCTGCATGAGGTCTCTGAATTAATGTGAGAAGAGAATCATCTAGAATTAGATGAGCTAAAATGTCAAAACTGAAAAACAGAACTAAAAGAAATGAATTGCAATACAATTGCAAATACAAGTGCTCAGCATAAACAGATAGAAAATAGGTTAAATTAAGCTCCTTTCAAGTACCTCTAAATATGTATTAGGAGGAGAGGAAAGGTATAATGGAAGTCTATTTAGCTTAGCATATTTTATTATAATGCAGCTCTATTTACAATGTTTAAAAAAGTGCCTCTCCTTTAGAATTGCCAGTGGGGAAAAAAGGGACGAATTCTAAAATATTTGGCTTGTGTAATTTGACTCAATTCTAAATTTCTGATATTCACATGGGAAAAAAAAAAACTGGAAATGTGCTAATCACCAAAGAGTTTCAGTGAAATGCTAACGTTTCTCATTTGAGTTTTCTGTCTTAAGTGGGGTGTACCTGAGCAAATAAACTACTGATTTTTCTTAGAGCTGGCTAGGTGGTCTAGTGGATTGGGCACTGGATCTGGAATCTGGCCTCAGACACTTAATATCTGTGTGACCTTGGGTAAGCCACTTAACCTCTGTCTTCCTCAGTCTCCTCAACTGTAAAATGAGAATAATATCACCCACCCCCCAGTGTTGTTATGGGTATAAAATGAAATATTTGTAAAAAGCTTCACAAACCTTTAAGTGCTATTAATGCTAACTTTTTTATTTTTCATGTAATTTAATTATTTTTCTCATGTGTCTGACACATAACTATGAAATGACTAGATATTAAGTGTGTGAATGCTGAGAAGACACATACCTTGAAGACAAATTTCCTTGCTTTAAAAAAAACTAATAATAAACAGAAATTTAATTTATTTTGCTCTTAAAATATCGTATAGAATTAATTTGAATTAATTAAAGGAATAATACTTGCACCTTTGGTATTAGTATTTCACCATGTTGTGGTATACACCCTTTGCAACCAAGTTTATACTTTATGAATATTTGTGTAGTGTCTTGAGAGCCATTTGTATTTCCATACGGTGCTCATGTAGCCTAAGAGAAAGTAAAAACAGATAAGCACTAAGTCCCATCTGTTTTCTTCACAGGAGCACTCAGATCCAGCATTGCATTCCAGATTATTTTATGCCAAAAAAATCTATACTGCGTAAATATTTAAGAATAGACTTATATTAATCCTATAAAATATGGGAACAAACTGTTTCACCAAAACAACTGTTCTCTGTCCCTATTATCTTGAAGGAAAGGGAGGAGAGAGCAAGTGGCCCTCCTTTCCTGTCACATGGGTGATAACCAGGAATTTGCATCCTTGTAGAATAGTAAGTTTCTGGAAATCTTTCTCTCTTCAATCATATTGTGGTGGAAGGTATTATGGATTCTATAAGAAGAGGAAGACCAAGGGAAAAGAAAACTGAGTCTCAAAGTTATTGGATAATAATTCAAAGGTTAATTTGATCATTTGATTATCTTGGAAAGGTGCAAAGTTATGTAAATAACCACAACCCTCTCCCTGCAACAAGAGCCCATTTAAAAATATTCTTTTTTCCAGGTGGAATTGTGCATTGGCTAAGAGGGGCTTAGGGGGGTTTGGGGGAGAGGGAAAGAACATGAAACATGTAACTAGGGGAAAATATTCAAAAATAAAATTAAAAATAAAATAAAATAAAAATATTATTTTTATATTTTATCTTTATTTTATTTTAATAACAAATTTTCACATGTTTTCCAAAGTTATATGATTCATGTTGTCTCCTTCCCTTCTTCCCTACACCCTCCCAGAGTTGGCAAGCAATTCAATCTGAGTTATACATGTATTATCAAACAAAATAGATTTCCATAGATATCAGTCTTCTTCAAGTGATGATATATTGAAGTTGAAGCTCACCCAAAGGGCAATGGAAAGAACCATGGTAATCATAATCATGAATAGGCTGCAACATAGTAGGAATCAAGAATTGTGAAGGACACTTGGAGCAAAGGACATCATTAAAGAATTGTATGATTGGAAAAAAAAGATGAGATCAGCACATGTCAGAAATGAAGTTAAAAAAAAAACAATAGAAAGCCTGTATGTTTCACAGATAATCCAGATGATACAAGGAGAGCTCAAGAAAGCCTCTCAGCTTCGTGAATGGTCTGCCTATCATGAACTTAAGGAAGGATGTGTTCGAGAGTTACACAATGTGGGCAGTCATAAATAAGACAGTTATAATCTGCATTATTGAAGGAATTCGTACTCCCATCAGTGACAGAGCCATTTGAGTATTTGACTCTCATCATGCCTTAAATGTAATAGACACTTATTAAATGCTTATTTGAATGAATTTCTGTCATTTCAAGTTTTCCTAGCACTGTCTGGCTCCCCTTCACTCCATCCCACTTTGCTTCTGATCATCCTTATTTGTATCCTCTTTACTTTATCTCCCTACTATAATGACATAGTAGATAGAGAGATGTCCTTGCAACCTGGTCCAAATCTCACCTCTGACCCAGGGCAAGTCACTGACTTCTTGATTCTCTATTCTAGCGGTTCCCAAAATTTTGGCCTACTGCCCCCTTTCCAGAGAAAATATTAATTAGCCCCCTGGAAATTATTTTTTTTAATTTTAATAGCAATTAATAGGAAAGATAAATGCACTTGTGGCCATCACTGCTACCCTGGATCACTGCAGCACCCACCAGGGGGCAGTGGCACCCACTTTGGGAATTACTACTCTAGACAATTTCCCAGACTTTAAATTGCCAAGGAAGGATGAATAGAGGCAGTTTTTGAAACCTGGAAGAGATTTCTCTATTGCCTTAAATAGATTCAGCCCCTCTCCTTGTCCCATTAGAGTGTGAACTTCCTAAGAACAGGGATTGTGCCATTTTCCCACTGAGATTCGAGGTGTCGAGAAACTTCCTCCCAAGGAAAGCTGTTTGTGTGCCTTCTCTCCGGGTCTTCTTCATGATCTCTTATGAGGATTGTGTAAAGGGGATTGCTTTACAGATTTATGTTGACCAGATGAACTCTGAGTTCTCTTCCAAATTTGATTATATTAAGCTGCTTTGTACTCCTGGGAGTCCAGCTATTCTCACTGTCACTCACTGCCTCTCTAGTAGGCAGCCAATTACTGATCAGAGTATAAAGGCCTGCAAAAGAGGCAACTGTTTATCAACCTGGGTCACTGACATACCAAGGTGAGTCAAGTTGTTTGCAATGTAACCTGTGTTTTTGGCAGGTGTAAGATTTTCTCAAAGCTGTGGCCTAAGGGAATCCTTATTAACTGTCAGTGAGTCCCTTTCCAGTTACCCATTTTTTTGTAAGGTTTACAGATTCATTGAATGTTAGATCTAAAAGAAACTTTAGGGATAATCTAGTCCAGAGGTTTTAAAAAAAAAAACAAAACACCACATTTATTTATTTATTAGTTATATTAAAGTTCCCAGGATCTCACTCTCCTTGCACTAGAGAAGGCATGATTTGACCAAAACAAAATTAAGTATCTCTAAAAATGTCTTGTTTTTGTTTATCAGTTTTTTCTCTGGAGGTGGACATATACAAATTGTGGCATATGACTATTCCATCACATCATTTCATAAGAAATTAAAAACAGGTTAATTTAAAAAAAACATGAAAAGACCCACATGAAATTATGAAGAACAGAACAAGCAGACCCAAGAGAACCTATATACAACAACAGAAATATTATTTGAAGATTGACTTGTATAGTTCAGAGATTCTTAAACTTTTTTGTGTCATGCACTCCTTTAGTGGTCTGGTCAAACTTATGTACTTCTTGGAATAATATTTTTATATGCATAAAATGAAATAGAATTAATGGCAACCAATTAGTTGAAATATTTCTCAGAATATATATTCTGAGAACTATTTGTATGTATATATATATATATAATTTTTTTAATTCACATGCCACCATATGAAGAACTGTTGGAATAGATTGAGGTATTCTACTCTTCACTTGATCTCCTTTATGATTTTTTTCTTGTAGAAGCAATATATAACTTCTTTCACAACATGATGAACGTGGAAGTGTGTATTGCATGATAGCACATATAAAATCTATATCATATTACTTACTGTCTCAGGAGGAGGGGAGGAAAGGAAGGGAGAGAGAGAACATGGTTTGCAAAATGTCAGAAAATTGTTATTTAAAATTGGGAAGGAAGGAAGGAAGGAAGGAAGGAAGGAAGGAAGGAAGGAAAGAAGGAAGGAAGGAAGGAAGGAAGTAATCCAAAGTTACAGACACATTCCATTTCCTCCATTTAAGAGATGAGGAAACTAAGGCTCAGATGAAAAGTAGCAAAGATGAGGAAACTAAGGCTCAGATGAAAAGTGGCAAAACTAAGATTTGAATTCAAGGCTTCTGATTACAAGTCTGGAGCTCCTTCCATCTAATTAAGGAGCCTTCATTGTCTGTGGATATTAAAAAATACTATAACTAACCTAATTAATATGGATTACAAAAAGGGATAAATAGGAAAGACTCACAGATATATTTGAGTGTATAGTTGGAGAATTTTGTACATTGGATTTCATTTCCCACAAGTCCTCATTGTTTCCCAGAATTCCTTTTAATCTCTCCACCACATTTCATGGTCACATATTGTTTATAAATTCTGTGACTCCACCTTTCTCTCTTCTTCTCTTGCAATTGGGGTTGAAGTTAGCTAGCTTTTTTTACTTTAGTTATTGTTAATAAACTTTATAAAATATAATACTATGCTATTGTATATTAATCTTAATCCTTTCATGAGCCCTTACCTAAACTCTGGGGTTATTCTTAGGGATGCCCAGAGTCCCAGACGGCCAAACTCTGGGTTTCATCTTCACCAGTAAATTTCTGACAGATGGATCTCAGGCAGATGATCTCTATACTTCAGGGAATAAGCAGGTCTCTTCCAATCCTAGGAATCACTAATCTTTCCACAAGATTAGGAATCCCAGTGAAAATGCCAGAGCAAAATTCCTCCTTCACAGCTCAGTCAAAGCTGGATTCAGAGTGACCATTAATTTTCAGTAAAAACTCCCAAGATCATTTTCTCCTTGTCAGAATCTTCTCCCAGGTCTCATATCCAAATTCTCCTCCTTTCCTCAAAGCTAATCTATGGAATTTACTCTGTCCTTTACTTACTTTCTACAACTATATATTGGTTCCAAGATAGAAGAGTGGTAAGGGATAGGCAATGGGGATTAAGTGACTTGTACAGATTTATACTGCTAGGAAGTTAAACCCAGGATCTCCCATCTCTAGACCTGGCTCTCAATCCACTGAGTCATCTAGCTGCCCCCTGAAAGTTTTTAATATGTTGTTACAAAGAATTCTTGTTGGGATACTGGTTGAGCCAGATAGCCTCTAAAGCCCTTTGAGCTCTGATTCTGAGATAAGTAGTGATTGATGAATACAGAAACCATTAACATTGATCTAAAATTAACAATAAAGCAGTTTGATGTCTTCTTGGGGCACTTATTTAGTACATGGTGGTGAATGATTTCTTGTTGATGCACCTGGGGACAAAGGATAACAACTGAAGGAATCTAGAAAATGTTGCTAAGGATTTTAAAGTCCTGGGCAATAATAATGAAGAACTTAGTAGGGGCCAAGGTTTTCATCACTGCTACTGATTGATAGTAGGGCTGAGGAAGTGGAAAGGTAGATTCTGGAAGTGAATATCAGGTGAAGAAGATGATGTCTGATAATGGGATTTACATTTCTGGATGGTAGCCTAAGATAAAGGAATGATGGGTTCTTGGCTAGAGATTATTCAACTACTCGAATTATTAAAATACCTTCGGTATTCACAAGTGATGTGTTCCTAAATGCCCTTGCCAAATGGGACAGCAATAGAGAAATTCCTTCTTTTCTTTCTTCCTTATCCAAACCTTTCAGCAGTAGAGGATGCATATTACATGCAGAAAGCCTGAACTAACATAGAAAGAGAGCAAAATATTTTGGACTGAAAAATGTAATATTTTTTAGACTTGGAAAGTATTTCAAATATAATATAGTCTAGTTCTTTAATTTTACAGATAACTGAAGGTTGTGGAGGTTATAGTAATGCTATTAGATTTTTAGAGTTTTTAAGGTTTATAAAATATTCATTATGAACAAGACCACACAGCTATGATTTTTGTGCTTCCTTTTGTTTCTCTCTTTTGTCCCTTTGGTTTCCATTTCCTTCATATCCCACTATCTGGAATTCTGACTGATAACAGTGTAAATCTAATCTAACCAATCAGGTATGGGACAGCTTTTGTCTATTTAATTTTACATATTTTAAAAAGTTTTATGGAAACGTTTTGGGTTTTATGCCATATTCTATTCCTTCAGTTACTTGAAGATACCTGCCATTCCCCCTCCCTGATCTACCCTCTCTCCAGAAGTATTTTGTCATGCTAAGCATCTTTAGTACAGTCATATGGGTCTCATATAACATAAATGTGAGGGGCTCACATAATTTCCCCCAAACCAACCTTTTTGACAAAGAAAAGCAGCTAAACTAAATGAATTTGCATTAGAGCATATGCAATAGGTAGATCATGAGTCCCCCATTTCTCTACCAAGGGGAGGGAAATTTGTTTCATCATCTGTTTTCCAGTAGGAAGATTAATTATTGATGTTAATATGAATTCAGCTACCTTTTAGCGTTGGGACTTAGTCTGTTTTGGTCTATTGACAGAAGAAATTATCATCATGTCTGAACATTGGTTCTATATTTCCTAGCTTTGAATAATCTCCTTAGACTTTCAAATTTCACTACCACCAACCACGATGGGAAAGTTTGTATTTGACATTGAATAATAAATTAGATTGCCAGGTAAGCAAGATTTTATTATCTTTGTATATCAGTTGCAAGAAGGAAGCCACCACTGATTTCACAGGTAATTTATGTTAGAATCTACTTCTGTTTCCTTATTGACTTTACAATAACTTGAGATTGGCCTGTAAAAAATCACATTGACCTATTATGTTTCTCACTGTGAAAATCACAGAGGTTGGGAATGATTATTTTAACAATGACTGATGCTTATGGAAAAACTGCCATGAGGGGTAACAAAATGACACAAGAGGCAGATCAGAGTATCATGAAACCTCTTGACACCAGAACGATTATTATCTCTTCTTTGTCCAGGGCTGGTTTTAGTAACTGAATTAATTAGGAGCTCGTACTATCTAGAAAATACATAATTTTTTCTCTTGTACAAAGAGTTTTAATTTTATGTACTTTTTTCAACCTGAGGATTTAAAAGTTGGTTTTTAAAAAATATGATTCACTGTGCTATTATTAGCTGTTAAATGGAGTTTATTTTCAATTACATCATAGACATGAAAGAGTAAAATAATTTTATTAAGAGAACAAAGGGAAGACAGAAAACAAATGGATAATGGCTTGCTGCAGTAGGGCCAAACTCATATAGAAATAGAGATTGCTAAGTCACATACAAGGATGGATGCTGGATGCATATTGACTCAGAAAAATCCACATTTTTGTGTATTTCTTTTTTATTAATATATAGATATTAAAATTGAATAGGAACTATGTTTTATTCTAATTGGCCTGTATTCGGGAATGTTGACATATGTCCCATGGGTTATGTGTTTAACATCTCTGGTCTACTGATTAGAGTACTCAGTTTGTAGTTAGGAAGACCTGGCTTTAAATCCCACCTTAGGAACTTAGTAGCTGTTTGACCTTTGGCAATTCATTTCTCTATGCTTGATGGAATGCCTAGGACTAATCTATTAAGTAATAGACAGTCTGCAGAAGGGGAGGAAGTCCCTTTATTGGAATTTTCCAGGTCGACAAAATTATAGATTTTTACCATATTCAACAAAAACCCAGTGAAAGTTTTATTAAGAAATTCATGATATTGGTTTTTTTTCCCCCCACCAGCTGTCACTTGGTGGCAAAGTGCTTAATTTAGATGGTTCTTCTCTATACCTACTAAGTTATATACATTTCAAGGCTCTCTCCCAAGTTTTAATCTAACCATATTTCTAACCTTTAATAGGATATTCTATCTTTGTTTTCCTTCATCATCTAAAATACAGCAAGTCTAAAAATAAAACAATCCTTCTCTTAAAACCACCTTCTTGGGGGCAGCTAGAAGCTCAGTGGATTGAGAGCTAGGCCCATAGATGGGAGGTCCTAGGTTCAAATCTGGATTCAGACACTTCCCTACTGTGTGATCCTGGGCAAGTCACTTAACCCCACTGCCTAACCCTTACCACTCTTCTGCCTTTGAACCAATTCACAATATTGATTCTAAGATGGAAAGTAAGGGTTTTAAAAAAAAGACAACATATTTCTTATTTCTATGAATGGTACTGTCATTTCTTCCATCTTTCAGCACACTCAGCCTCCTCCTTACACTTCATATTCAACAACTTGTCCTGTTGATATTTCCTTCATAACTTTTTTAATATCCATGAACAATGAAGGCTCCTTAATTAGATGGAAAGAGCTCCAGATTTGTAATTAGAAGCCTTGAATTCAAATCTTGGTTTTGTCACTTTTCATCTGAGCCTTAGTTTCCTCATCTCTTAAATGGAGGAAATGGAATGTGTCTGTAACATTAGATTTCTTCCTTCCTTCCTTCCTTCCTTCCTTCCTTCCTTCCTTCCTTCCTTCCTTCCTTCCTTCTTTCCTTCCTTCCTTCCTTCCTTTCTTCCCTTTCTTCCTTCCTTCCTTTCTTCCTGCATATTCTATCTCACTGGTCTGTCTCATTCTCCTTAACCCTGCCTGCCAGCACACTCCATTATTTTCTCTGCTCAGGAGGTTTGGAATCAGAGTTCTCTGCCCAAAGGGATGTCATGGTTGAGGGTAGCCTTCTAGACCACTTTCCATTCCCTCTTTCTTTTCCCTATTCTGGTAATTCTGTTGGAGGACTCCTACCACATGAATACTGCCTGTAATAGTTACAGTTAGCTGCATATTTACTGCCTTGCCCTAGAACACCACCAGGACCTGTAACATTAGCTGCCTCCACACCCTTTTCTCCTTCAACAGCATCAAACTCCACAGCTCTCCATCTCCTACAACAAGAAGGTACTTCTGTGGTGTACAGATACATCTTCCTTGCTGTCATTCCTATTGATTAAACTGTAGCCATTTCCTACAATGAACCATTTTAATGTTCCTCAAATCTTCCTTGAAATGACCTTCTTGTACCCAGCACTGAGGTGAGGCTGCCTAGACCTATGCTCCCTCCACCACTGCTGGTGATGCTGGGCTTGATGTCAGAGATGCTGGGTCTTAGCCTTGCTACTCATTGTTGTGGTGATGGTGCCTGGGACCTTCTGTGGGCAGCAGGGCTCCAGCACAGGTGGGATGGTAAATAGGTGGAAGTGATGTGGTGCTACTCTAGGGCTCTCCTCCACTATCAATTGGCCTCCTCAGCTCCTTTCAAAGAAAATACCATCCTTTGTAACAATACATGAGCAAAATAAATTCACACATTTATCGTATCTAAAAATGCATTCTCATTTTTTGTATGTACAGTCCAATAATGGCATATGTTCAAAGAACAAGGAAACTTTTAAAATATATTTTAAAATTTGTTTTTTAAGTAGAAAGAAAACTATTACATTGCTTAATATGTTCACATTAAATATAAATTGTTAAAATGTATTTTGAGGTGAGAACTAAAATGATAATATTCATGGAATGACAAGAATCTGAAATATAAATGCCCATTTTAAATTGTTCATTGACATTTAACAGACTGCATGATAATCTTATAATTACTTATGTACCCTGCAATTTAGCATTAGCTGATTGATGCATTTTAATTTTTTAAAATAGTAAAATGTTAGCAACAATAGCAATAATTGGCCTCTTAATACAGTCTTATAAAACTTAGGATAATGCCTAATGCCAAAGCAATATTTAATCTATTATGAGCAATGGCCCCCAATTTCATCCTATTCTGATGTTCCATAATGTTAAAAAAGAGAATTCTTTCATGTACTTCTGAGCTAAAAATACTCCAGGGATGGGCCTGCTGATGGACTCTTCACTTGTCTTGACAAGGTCTAACATAGATATGCACTAAGGGATTCATCATCTGGTGAGTCACCAGTTGAAAACCATTTTTGGTCATAGCAATTTATGGCAACTAAGACAAGAAAAGGCTGCAATCCAGGTCAGTGGAGAAAATGACTTCAACAAGGAGTTCATCATTCTTTTAAAGTATCCAAGTGTCAAAACAATTAAAAAAAAAAAGGTTCTCAAAGTTTGAAAGGATCTCAGTGACCATTGTATCTAACCTACATAGCACAAAAATTCCTCCATTACTTCTTTTACAAGTGGTCATCCAGGCTTTGTTCGAAGACTTCTAGTGATGACTACCGCTTACTTTTGGAGGCAATCTATTCCAGTTTTAAACAGTTCCACTAGTAAAGAAAAAATGTTATTAATAGGAAGTTGTAAAACCTGTCATTGTGCAAACTGGCACATTTCTACAGATTCTGATTACTTGAATTAAGAATAATGACTATACTCAGGCTTCCAAATGGTAGTCCTCCAAATAGTCAACTATCATCTCCTCCCTCACCTGTGCTCAACCAAAGTCTCCACCTCCCCCACAAACCTCTTTTTTCTACAGGTTACCCATCTTCATTTTTGTCAAATGATCCTTTTTGTTGATTATTAAATATTGTGTTGACATGTAATTTGGGAAAAAAAGTCTTTCAAAATAAATAAATCAGTATGCTACTAATCCCTTCATTCAAATCATGTATAAGATGTTTAACAAAAAGGGGTCAAGAACAGAGCCTACAGTATTACAGTAGAGATTTTCCTCAAAGGTGACTTTGATGCATATATTACCATTTTCTAGGTATAGTCATTTATTTCCAAGTACATCTGATTGTCCTATCATTTAGCTCACATCTCCATTCTTTCACATCTCCATTTCATCTCTGAAGATATGGTAAAGTAAACAAATATATGTGAATGAATGAATAAATGCTCTGCTGAATTCTAGTTATATATCTAAGGAATTGCCTTGATTTAGTAGTCTAGTAACCCTATCAAAAAGGGAAATGAAGTTGGTCTGGCATATCTTGTTCTTAACTGACCCATACTGGCTGAGTGCTATCACTGTTTCCATTTCAAAATGCTTATAAGCCATCCAAAATATTCATTTTTAACAATGTTTTAAGAAATAAATGCTCATCAGCCCATGCTTTGGTGAATTCACCTTTTCCCAAGTCAACATTTACTCATCTCTAATCCTAAGGTACTTTTCCTGTTCTCCAATTTCCACAGATTTTCAAGTTCTTTCAATACTCTGGAATGTAAATCATCCAGGGCTGTTTATTTGAACTTTTTAAAAATATGGACAAGAGTTAATTCCCCGTTAACCATACAGTCTGCAATATATTTCTTGCTAACTAAACTAGAACCAAACTAGGAGTTAAGTAGCTCTGTTTCCTTTATATACTTTATTTTCTTTTCATCAACCACAAGTATTGCTATATCCCTACTTTGATATTCCTTTCCTACTCAAATACCCTTTTTATTGATCTTGGTATAGTGGATAGGGTGCTGGATTTAGTGTCTGGAAGACTATTTCAAATATGGCCTCAGATGCTTACTGTCTGAATGACCCTAAACAAGTCATTCAACCTTTCTCTGCCTCAATTCCCTCAACTACAAAATGGCATTGACAATAACCACATAGAGTAGTTGAGAATAAAATGAGATATTTGTAAAGCACTTTATAAACTTTAAAAGCATATTATTATAAATCTCATTCTTAACTTTGGGGTCCTTGATGTTATTCTTATAGGAACTTATTCTTTAAAAACAAAAAAAAATCCTTAATTATTGTCTTTATTTTAATCATCTGTATACAACTTCTAAAAACTTACCTTGGCAAATGAACTGCTCCTTGTGCCACAATGGTCTCTTCAAATAGTTTTATTTTTCCTTCTTCACTGTAAATTTGTTTTTTAAGAGCATTGGAAACCAGGGTATCTTACTTTCCTTCCTTTAAATATTTGAAATCTCTTCTCCCAAACCTCGAAGGGAGGGTCGAGAAAGAGCTAATAGAACAGCAAGGGTGATGTAAAATATGTTTGGCTTCTTCTACCTTTGCCACTAATTCAAAAGTCATTACCTTCAACAGTCAAAACTTTTAGTTTAGGGGTTTGTATGTTTAGTTGGGCATTTCTGCTTTAGTAACCAGTCCCTCTTCATTGGTCAGAAAGCAATAACTTATTTTTTCTCTAAAAGTCCCATTGATTCTTTCTCGTATCCAAAAGAGCTAGATGATAGAGCAAATCGTTGCAGAATACACGAGTCTTATCAAAATCTTATACCATTTCACAGAATCAGAGAATTTGAGATTTGAAAGAGATTTCAGTGGCCAACCCATACACAGAGTGGTTAAAATATACCTGAGGTGTAGTCATCCAGCTTCTGCTTGAAGGCTATCCTGGTTTTGCCATCAAGGACTCTCCTCTACATGAAAGATTTTCAAATACTTGTACAGTTATCCCATCCTCCTCAAGTCTTCCTGTTTCCCAGGCTAAACATGCTAAAGATACTTGGATAGCAGATACTTAAATCTCTCACTCCATTCTAAACACTCTTGCCTATCTACATCCTTCTTCAAGAGTGGCTCTCAGAAGGTAAGCACTGTATTCCAGAGGATGTCTGAGAACAGAATACTGTGGGACTATTCTCTTCTTATTCCTAAAGCTCTTCCTTTCTCTGTAAAGCCCAAGCTTTTTGATGACAAATCACACTACTGGTTTATTTGGAGTCTACAATCCACTAAAATTCCAGAATATTTTTCATAGCTAACCCCCCTTCCACTTTGTTTTTGTGAAGATATTTTGTATCCAAAGTTAAGACTTTACATTGATCCCTAATTATTTCATCTTACTAGCTCTCACTCCAAATTATTTCTCTTTTGTCTGTCAAAGTCTTTTGGGATCCTGATAGTCCTCTAGAGTGCTAGCCATTCCACTTAATGTGGCATCATCTGCAAATCTTATGAGCATTCTTTGTTTCATTAAAATTTGTTTAAAAAAATTGTTAGCTAGCACAGAATCTGGTATTCCTGGGGTGTTCCACTGGAGATCACTTGACATGTTGACCTAGAACCCTTAATAATCCTCTTTGAATTTGACCATTCAATCAATTTCGATTATATTATTTTATCATGCCTATATCTGTACTTTCACCAAAGAACAAAATGAGATACTTTCAAAGAGTTGTATTACCAGTGTTGGATTTGCTTTTACTACATGGGGCCAAGGGGAAAAGGAAGGTGTCCATTCCATGGGCTTTTACAATAAACTGAGTCTTCTCATCTCAGTTTGTACTTTACTAAGACCATCCATCTCATCTCTGCCTCACCATTAACCTGAAATCTGTTTCTGGATCCATCAGTCAGCTTTTGTAGGTCTGATTTCACCTTATTTCAAAGAGCCCCAGGAATTCTAAGCTACTTCCCAGCCTATGCCATGCCATTACACCCCAACTGTAACCTCCCACCCTTTTCCAGGTCCTCTTTATATATTGTTTTCTCCACTGGACTGTAAGCTCCTTGAGATCAGGGACTATCATGTTTGCTTGTATTTGTATCACCAATGCTTTGTACGGTGCCTAACACATAATAACTAAATAAATGCTCTTTCTTTCTTTCTATACCTAAGTTTTATTGTGGCAATCTCTCCAGAATTAACACCAACTTAGAAATATCTTGAAACTGAAGAAAAATGATCTCTGAGGGTCACTCACTAGGACTGAATACTATTCACAACGTAACCCATAATCCAAGGATTCCCAGGACTCTTGGGTTCACGTGCACTGAAGCTGACCTTGGATAGGTAAGGAGGAAGATGTGACAGGACAAACAAAGAGACTAGTAAAAGAACGTAACCCAAAAGTTTGAATTTCAGTCAATGTAGAAGTTCAGTAGGTGATACATTTTAGTGAAAGAATGGATCCCCTACATACTTTTTCACTATGTATTCAGTTCAATTCAACACACATTTATTAATCATCTGTTACATGTCAGGCACCCTATTAGGCACAGGAGACATAATAAAAATCCATCCCCCCTGGAGGAAAACTGAATAAGGTACCAAGAACAGAGAGAGCACTTTTGCCTTATTGTCGAGGAATAATATGTCATAGCAGAAAAGACTAACCTAAGAATTGGTAGAATTAACCTTGAACCTTAGCAGCGGTCTCTACTACCTGAATAAAAGGGAACAGTCATTTTAAAAATCTGTTTTTATTACAAGAGTGCCTTCTATACACACAAACTATATTTTCTTATTTCTAATTTTTTAATGGAATAAAGAAAAAACCTACCATAGGAACAAATCACTTCAAATTTTCTCATAAAAAATCATGTGAAGAATACTGTTTCTTTATTTGTTTTTTTTTAAATAAAGATTCAGACTTTATGATGTCTTCTAACTCTAACATTCTATGATCTTAAAAGTATCTAAATTCATATTTTATAGAAATGAGACAGAAGGTAGCACAAAGTTAGATTGAAGTGTTCTATGCCTGAAAATCTTTTCTGGGACACTTGTGGTATTACTTTCATGATTATTACAGAACTTTACTGAAAACCATTTTCTTCCAACAGTGAAAACATACGAGCCTCAGGGCTTTTGAACATCTAAGCTGTTCTCAAATGACATCTTCTAAACTAAACACTTATGGAACATAATAGTTGGAAGAGAACTTAAGGAGCTTCTAGTTTAACCATCTCATTTTCAGATCAGGAAATGCATGGCAGATTTATATAGGCAGCTGTCTGGGGAGATTCCAGGGAGTGAGAAAGCAGGCAAAAATGGGAAGAAGTAAGGAGAGAATTTCCCTAGTAAATGCAAGGATCGGTATTGTCAAATAGCAAGCTGGTGTGCATCCTTTCCCTTGCTTAATATGAAATATATATGTATGTGTGTAAATTTGTGTGTGTGTTGGTGGATACACACACAGATAAATATGAAGAAAGAGAGAGCATAGATCTTTGTGAGTCATAAATGTTGCTTAACCAAAAGATCAAATTCTGGCTAATGAAGTTACTGTAGTAGAGGAGACGGTAGATGTGGCCTTGGACTTGGATACTGTAACTAAGCAATCTGGGTTGAAATCCTGGTTGTGATATTCTCTAGCCATCAAGAAGTTGGGTTTGACCCCTGTTTACCTAGTCTTTTCCCTTCTGTCTTAGAGTCATTACTAAGACAGAAAGGAAAGGTTTTTAAAAATGAGGATGACTACTATAATATTGAATATCTATGGAACCCAAAATATAGTGCCAGATCTCATGGTCTCTTAATGTTAATTTTAGCCCATCAAGGCAACCTGATTTATTAATTTCAAAGAATATTGCTACTTTTCTATAAATCTCAGACTGTGCTACGGTAAAAATTTAACACAATGTGTTTTTTAAAAAGAAAGATATATTGTTATCGTAGGGGAGAAGTAGGGAATGGAAATATCTTTCTCCTTAGTTGCCAGTATTGCCAGAAATTTTTTCATAAGTTAAGAAGCTTAGATAGTCTTCTTTGATAATTAGAAATCGGCTGTTTCCTGCTATAGGTAAGAAATTTACATTTTAATTAAATTCCTTTGCATTTATCTACATTGGGACATATAATAATCATAATTTACTGGAAGCTTTTTGTGGTATCCATTCAAAATGGGACTTATAAAATACCTTACAAGGACAATATATTTGATTAACAAAATTATCTCTAAGTATTTGAGGCAGTAATAAAAATGATACAGAAACAGCTAATTCTAATTCAAAGCTGTCTGCAATAATTTCCTGATCAGGCTAATGTAATTTTTGGAGATAAAAAGTTTTTTGGGGGAAAACTCATTTTAAATATATAGGTGTATATGCTAATATGATTATTTATGTAATAAATATGTACCTATGTATATGAGCATATATACATTTAAGTGCAAATTTAAAGTGTATTATATGAAAATGCATATAGACATTCTTTTTTTTTGAAACATAAGCTGTCTCCACTGACCAGCATTAAGACCTAGAGCCTATAAAATGCTATTGTCAAATAAGTTCAAGACATGTGATTCTATAATTAAAGGGGAAGACATTATGAAGGAAGCTGGGCTTTGTTGAAAATATTTCTTTAGGGGTGGCTAGAAGGCTCAGTGGATAGAGAACCAGGCCTAGAAGCAGGAGGTCTTGGGTTCAAATTTGGTTTGCCCAGGGTCACACAGCTAGGAAGAGTCTGAGGCCAGATTTGAACATAGGACCTCCTGTCTCTAGGTCTAGCTCTCCATCCACTGAGCCACCCAGCTGCCCCCTCTCGATATAATTTAGAATTAGATTTTGTTCCATTCCCTCTACCCCCTCAGTAGTGTTTAAAGGTAATTTATTTTTTTTATTTCAACTTTTATCTTTTCCTGTTGAATGATTAAGTCTTTATTGCAACTAGCTCACAATATTTTATTCAACTCAACAAATATTTGTAAGAGTTAGACTCTTTTTTTATTTGTAAGGCATGATGGAACAAAGTTGATTAAAACCTAGACACTGCCCTCAAGGAGCTTATGATCTGGTAGGAAAGATGACAGAGCCTGGTATAGCTATAATGCAAACTATGTTCCTGTGACATTAATGCCATATTCCAGTAGTCTCATTTGCACTTGAAGAATAACAGATGATGTTCTGATTCTGTGATGAAAATGAGCTATTGATCTTTTACTTAACATTCCTCAGGGTGACATTTGCAAAAGGACCCAAGAAGAAAGGGAACAGACAGAAGAGCTTATTTTTGAGGGATGACCAAAAACACTGTCAATAGAAAAGATTGCATTCAGGGCAGAAAGAAAAAGAAATAATTTTATTTAATGTCCTTCAAATAATGCACAAAGAAATTAAGGAACTTGCTAAGTCTCTATTTGATAATATTTTGAATATGCATTCCTGCAAAAAAATCTTGCATATTTTATAATAGTGTAGAAGAGTCATTCAAAATGCTGTTAAACAAAAGCAATCTATTATCTTATGCTTATTAATGCAATATAATGCTTCATTTTTAGGAAAAGTTTAGGGGGAAAAGCATTCTGAATAACTTAATTTTTCAAATCATTCAAGGTCAGTCTCATTTAATATATTGAGTTGTTTGGGTTTTTTTTTTCATTTTTGACAGGAAAACGAACAGTCTTTTATGTGAATGATTGGCTCAAAAGTTAAAACATTCTTCTCAATTTTTATTTTGCCCACTGCTTTCATACATTGTCTTTTAACCTTTGGGTAATATTTAAGGTATTCTTTTACTTCGGTAATGATTTCAGCATCTTTGTCAATATCAATCCATTCTTTTGCTATTTTTTTTGCATCAACTTCTGGCTCTGGAAATCATCATATCACTTTTGATTGTCATAATCTTCTTTCTTTGGAAAACACCCCCTCCTTGTGAATTTTTATTATATTGCTCCTGGAGAACACTAAACCAGGAACTTTCACAACTTTAAATAAGCACTAATGAATTTTAAGTGGAGTGTACCATGAGAAAAATTAATATTAGTTAGATGTAATAATCACTGGAGTGAGGTACAAAAGACTATTCATTGGGGTGTATTAGAAACTTGGAAAGAACAGCACAGTGATGTAGTGCTTCTTGCTACTACATCCTGCCTTCATTTCTCTTCTTCCCCTGCCTGTGTCCAGAATGGGTGCTCCTTCTAGGTGGGAGAATAAAGGAAGATAATTAGCCTTTGCCTCTATCACCTTTCTTTTCCTCCTGCCATCACTGTTAATATGTGGACTGGCAGACCCTTCTTTTCAAGGAGCACGAAACCTTCCACAAGTCTAGAAAGTTGGTGGGCAGAGATTGAGAGTTGCCATGGGTCTCAGTTAGCCAAACTAGCCAAGGAAGGAAGAAATGCTTTCTGAGCTCTGAGAAGCAAGGGAGGCTGGGACCAGCAGAGAGGAGCTGTAGCAAAGATAGCCAAAAGCTCTAAAGGAATAGGACTCTGCTCTTATCTCTCTTCTGCTCTGATGACCATGTTCCAATATCAGAATGAACTGAAAACAGAACCAGACCCAACAAATCACTGCATGACAAAGGGTTAAACCAAGACAAAAAAAAGTTGTTCATTAAATGTACTATATTTTAATGAGACCAAAAAGGCTTTTTTGTACCATTTATAGATAAATAAAATCAAAATTATTTAAAATGTTTTCATCTTCTTAATTTCTACTTTTGTGAATTTGTTGATAAAAATTATTTACTAATATAGTCATTCATGTATAAAATTTACAAAAAGTATACATAATGAGAATATATACTCAATTTTTTATACTAATGGAGTATGTGATCAATAAAGTTTAAAGATCATTCAAACTGGGAGTCAAAAGGCATGGATTTAAATCCTAATTTTGCCAGAAGACTTAGATTAAAATTTGAGCTCTGCCCTTATTGCCTTTATGAATTTGGGCAACTAATTTCACTCCAAACTTTGCTTTTCCTCATTCAATACAACTCAGTAGAGCAAACAAATATCCCCTTTGTGAAAGACAGCATTATTTGGCAATTCAAAACAGCCCTTTTCCATCATTCTAATCTTATACTTGGCTCTCTTTCATGACTACTGCAATCTAGCCTTATAGCACTTCTTGATCTTCCCCAAACATGAGATTTCATCACCTCTTCCATTGCCTTTGTATTGGCTGTCCTTGAAGCCTGGAATACACTCACTCCTCACCTCCTCTTCTTAGTCTTCCTCCAAGACTCAGCTCAAATCCCACCTTGAAAAGGAGCCATTTCCCTTGTATCACCCAGTTGCTAGAACCTTTCCTCCTAAGGTTATCTTTCATTTACTACCTATGAAACTTGTATGCACCTATTTATATAAATTTTGTCTCCCATGTACATTTGTGAGCATCTCTTGGTTAAGGACTTTTATTTGACTTACTTTAGATCCTCAGTTCTTAGTACAGTGCCTGGCACATAGTAAGCTGTTGATAAATGCTTGAGGATTAATTGGTTGTTTGAGATTGATAAGAGTCAAGAAGCTTTAGTTTCAAATCTGGCTTTTTACACAGACTATCTCAGGGATCCTAAGTAACATTCTTAAATTTCTCATTCCCCTAGGCCACTAAGACTAAGCAAGTGCCACTCTACATTGGTTAAGGAAGTTTCCTTATCAAGTGTTCTACAAAATAATGAAATCTCAAATCCCAATTAAAAAAAAAATAATTGCAAGTCCCTACTCTGTTAGGCACTGGGGTTTAAAAGGCAAATGAAAAATAATGTCTGTCCTAAATGAGTTAATATTTTCCAAAAGAAATACAGCATGTCAACAGATAAGTATATATGTGTTAATTTGAGGAAAGGAGCATTAAAAATGAGGATAATAAGGATGAGGAAAAGCATACTGTATGCACCAAACAAAAGCTGAGTTAATAAGAGGGTTGGACTAGATCTAGATCAGCTCCAATCATTTACTCTGAGACAGTGTGTCATAGTGAAGTCAGGACAATCAGGGTTCTAATTCTGCATCAAAGGTCTTGAGGCTATGAGCTAATCAAGGAAGTTACTAGTTTTCTACTTGATCTTCTTTTTTCTTTTGGGTTTTCTATATTTTCTCCTGCTTCAAAGAACTTCCTCTCTGCCCATACTTTCCAGACCCCAGCAGCACTCTGACACTATAAAAATTACAAAATTTCTGGCAATCAATGGAAGAAATCTCTATTCTGGGAATTCTCTAGTCCAGAGGATATTAAGTTGGGGTCTCTGAATTATTTTTAGTATTGTGATAATAGTGTTTCAATATAATTGAATTCCTTTGTAATTCTATGTACTTAAAAATATAATTCTGAGAAGAAATCCACAGACTTCATCAAACTTCTAAAGACTTCCTTGGCACCCCACCTTAGACCATGAAATCACAAAGTTAGGGGCCATTTTCAAAAACATATATTACTTGCTTTCTAACCCAGAGCAAGTCACTTAAAAATTCTTAATCTTTAGTTTCCTCATCTATAAAATGGGGATATTTGAGCTGCTTATTTCATTAGTTTTTCTGTGATATGAAGAAATAGAATATTTGTCAAAAATTCTCTGCATCTAAAAAGGCCTATAAGATTGTGCCACTGTGACTTCAAGACTTCCAAAAATACACAATTTCATAATTGCAGGCACTAATCTTGCTGATAACTCATTTTATTATAGAGTTAAAAGTATAGTGCAAAAGTGGGAAATATGGCAATAAAAATTCATTTAAATTAAAATAATTCAAGAATAATAATAATGTAAATAATAAGCACTGTCCCAATCCTTCATTTTGACATAGAGATGACCTTAAGTTTTCAGTATTATTCCAGTGAAAAATAATCTGTATTCAGTCTGAAAAAGCTGGAAAGGTTTTGAGCATAAATCTTGTTGTGTATGTGCATTCCCTTCTCCTGGTCCCTTCAAACTTTTCTCTTCTACTTTGCTTTCCATTACTCTTCTTATTTCCCTTCAGAAATATCCCAGCTTCAGCAATATTGTGTATTTGATAAACCCAAAGATCCCATCTTTTGGAACAAGAACCCACTATTTGACAAAAACCCCTGGAAAAATTTGGAAAACAGTATGGGAGAGATTAGATTTAGATCAACATCTTACATCCTATTCAAAGATAAACTCAAAATGCTTAAATGACTTAAATATAAAGAGAGATATTATAAGTAAAATGGGTGGACGTAGAATAGTATACTTGTGGGATCTATGGGAAAGGAAAGAATTTAAGATCAAGCAAGAGATAGAGAACATTACACAATGTAAAATGAATAATTTTGATTACATTAAATTAAAAATGTTTTGTACAAATAGAACCAATGCAACCAAAATTAGAAGGCAAATTACAAACTGAGAAAAAAAATTTCATAACAAAAGTCTCCAACAAAGGTCTAATTTCTCAAATTTATAAGGATCTAAGTCAAATGTACAAGAAAACAAGCCATTCCTCAATTGACAAATGATCAAGGGACATTGTAAGAGGGGAAACTAGATATTTAAGGTATGGTCGCCAGAAATCAGATTAACTCAATTTCAAACTATAATAGACTCAAGTCAGAATGACTTTTATAGAAGTTTATTTACAGTTAGGAAGGTCGAAGGTAGGGAAATTGAAAGAGAGAAACTCTGGCCCGGACCAGAGGTCCAAACCAGGTAAGAATTTAGAGGCCAAGCAGAGGGGCACAGACCCTAATTAAACAAGGCTTCTAGCCACAAGGAAGTCAGCCTAACTTACCCATTTGACAATTCAAAGGGAAGCTGCCTGAGGTCTCACCAGAGATCCTTCTACACCAAGTTCGAAGTACCAACTCCTCCCCAGGAAGTTACCATCATATTTAAAAGACAGCAGCTTTCATTACTTCTTGCATCCACCTCTAATTTCAAGTGGACAAATGGCAGCCTCAACACTTTTTTGGACTGCCCAAAGAGCTGTCCCTCGTTCTTGATTTTTTACTTATTGTCACATGTGGGTAACTGATCTTCCCCTCCCCACTTAATTCTAAGTTGGGTGGGGTGACATTATTTCTGATGGCTAAAGGCTAAAGAATGAATGAGGATGAGCTAATTCCATTTACACGATCCCCCCCATGATCCTTGGGTGCCTAGTCACCCCAAGTGCTCATTCTACATAATCATCTTATACCCACAAAGTTCTTCTAACTACAATAGTTAGAGATAAGAGGGGAATGGGAGAGAGAGAACACAAAATCAATGTTTTGCTAGGCGCATTGACAAGAAACCAATTGGGGGGCAGTCCCCTATTGGCATAAAATGCACATTCAAAGTAACTGTTCAAACCCCATCAGTTCAATCAATTGTACCCCAAAGTTCATTCTGGATCTCTTGATGCAATGTAGATTCTTTTTTTAAACCCTTAACTTCTGTGTATTGGCTCCTTGGTGGAAGAGTGGTAAGGGTGGGCAATGGGGGTCAAGTGACTTGCCCAGGGTCACGCAGCTGGGAAGTGTCTGAGGTCGGATTTGAACCTAGGACCTCCCATATCTAGGCAATGTAGATTCTTCAGGCATCTTTCTGCAAACAGTTCATTCTCTGGATTAAGGAATCAGCAAGCTTCTTTCCCTGAGAATTTTTTCTCGAACAAAAAATTAAATCTTGGATTTTATAAAAATACAATCCCCCCTGAAGAGGGTATTTAAAAAAGAAATACCCAGATAAGCTCAGGATACATGGCTGAGTTATGGGGTTGTATGAGTCAATTCAAAAGAAAAAACAAAAACATAAAAAGAAAAGCAAATAGAAGAAAAATGAAACTTTGGGGGGGGGGAGAGGAATGCTATCTAAATCCAGAGAAAGAACTGTGGGAGCAGAAATACAGAAGAAAAACATATGATTGATCACATGGTTTGATGGGTACATAATTGAGGATTTGGGCTTTAAATGATCACTCTATTACAAATGTTAATAATATAGAAATAGGTTTTGAACAATGATACATGTATAATCCAGTGGATTTGCTTGTCAGCTCCAGGATGGGGGAGAGAGGAGGGGAGGAAAAGAACATGAATCATGGAATCTTGGAAAACTATTCTAAATTAATTTTAATTAATTAACTAATCTTTTAAATGACCTGGCTTATTAATGTCAGTTCTCAAATATATTGCCAATAACCCAAGAGAATCCACCTCTTTAATGAAATATAGACCTTTCTTTGAAACTAATTTTCACCTGCTCTAATAAATTTAGCCATCTGAATTGATACTATCCCATCCATATAATTATTATCAAGCATTAATAATTATATTTGTTATAATATATTTATGCTTAATACAATAAAATTAGCATAAATAACGACAGAAATAATTTTATATATTTCTATGATTATACTGATTCATAACAACTATCATAATTATTATACATCAGGATATTTTTATTCATTATTATTATTATTATAGTTAGTATTTACATAGCCCTTTAAATTTGGCAAAACACTTTATATGTACTATCTCATTTGATCTCACAATGATTTGTTGGCTACAACCTACATAGCTAACCTAGAAAAGGTCATTTCTTTGGGTCATAAGGCAGTGATGCTTCAGATCCACAAATTCTTAGAGATTTATCTACTATGCCCTAATAGTGTTGTAATCTATTAGTGACTGCAAAGATGAACTCTTTGATCCTTGAAAGCATGATATGACATCACACTACTTTAAATTTCCCTAGTATGTTAAAGTTAACAATGTTTTTTTTCACATATATTATTGAATTTGATCTGTGGCTAGTGTTTGGGGTTTACACTATCTATCAGACTTCACAATTAAAGAGAAATATATTCACTCTAGTTTTCTCTGCCCATTCAAGTTCTTTGACACAGAGAACTTCAATCTAACAAAGGATTTAGTAGATATTTATAGAGACATTTGGGGGAAAGTGCAGAATAAAAATTAATTTCTTCCTAAAATTACCAATAGAAAAATCACTAGGTAAAGTATTGGTGCTTTAGTTACAAATGAAGTATGTCTCTATATCTCATTATAAGAATATAAATTATATAATTGTTAATGCTTATTAAAGAAATCATACTCAGAAGACTGGCATCAATTTTGTGGTAGACATACCAGATTTCTCTTATTTAAAGTTCTGTCTAGAAGAGGAGGATTTACTTAGTTTTGCTTCTAGTGGCACAGAACCAAAGGAGCCAAGGTTCAAAGACAAAACAGACTATATTATGTGCAGAGGCCAATGATAAGAACTACCTGACTGAAGTGAAGATTGTTATTTCTATGCTAGACCATCAATTCAGGTCAGGTTTTCCTTTCTCTTTGGTTCTAATTTCTTTCTTTTGTTTCTCTTCTATGTAGTGACTCTTAAAATGACTTGTTTGAATATATCCCTGAAAGCCGAATGAAAAAAGTTTTCTTGAGACAGTTTTAAAATAGCAAATGAGGATTATAGGATCAAAGATCAAAAGCTGGAAATGACCTCTGAAATCATCTAGATCAACCCCCTCATTTTACAAATGAGTAAATGGAAATCCAGGGATCTTAAATGATTTTCTCAAGGTTAAATAGAGTAAGATATTAGAAGCAGGATTTGACTCAAGGTCTTCTGAATCATTCAACTAGCATTTCTTTTAAGCACCAAATATGTCAGATAGTTTGCTAGGTGCTCAGGATACAAATACATAAAATGACATAATACTTACTCTGGCTCCCTAGCCCATTGTTATTTCCATTGATCTATGTTGTTTCTATCATCCCTAGGCTTGATTTTTTTAATGAAAATTTTACCTAATTTTAATTAATTCAGAAAAACAGAAGAATGCATTATTATATCTTTTTTAATTTTTTAATTAATAAATTTATTTAGAATATTTTCCATGGTTACATGATTAATATTCTCTCCCTCCCTTTTCCCCTCCCAGAGCTGACAATCAAATACTGGATTATACATGTTTTATTGCTCAAAACCTATTTCTATATTATTCATATTTGTAATAGGGTGATCTTTTAAAGTGATAAATCATGGTCACATTTCACTCTCTGTGTACAGTATTCTCCTAGTTCTGCTCATTTCACTCTGCACCAATTCCTGGAGGTCTTTCTAGTTCATAGAAATCTTCCAGTTCATCATTCCTTACAGTAAAATAGTATTCCATCACCATTATATACCACAATTTATTTAGCCATTCCCCAATTGAGGGACACCCCCTTATTTTCCAATTTTTGCCACCACAAAAAAGTGTAACTATGAATATTTTTATACAACTCATTTTTATTATCTGTATGGGAAACCCAGTAGTGGTATTGCTGGATCACAGAGCATGCATTCTTTTAAAGTCCTTTGGGCATAATTCCAAATTGCCTTCCAGAATGGTTGGAGCCATTCACAACTCTACTAGCAATGTAATAGTTTCCCAATTTTGCCATATTCTCTCCAATATTTATCACTTTCCCTTACTGTCATATTAGCCAATCTGCTACATGTGAGTTGGTACCTCAGAGTTGTTTTGATTTGCATTTCTCTAATTATAAGAGATTTAGAGCACTTTTTCATGTGATTATTGATAGTTTTGATTTCTTCATCTGAAAACTGTCTATTCGTGTCCCTTGACCATTTGTCAATTGGGGAAAGGCTTGATTTCTTATCAATCTGATGTAGTTCCTTATAAATTTGAGAAACTAGACCTTTGTCAGAGATTTTTGTTATAAAAATTTTTTCTCAGTTTGTTGCTACCCTTCTAATTTTGGTTGCATTGGTTCTGTTTGTACAAAACCTTTTTAATTTCATATAATCAAAATTATTCATTTCACATTTTGTAATGTTCTCTCTTTTGCTTGGTCTTATATTCTTTCCTTTCCCATGTATCTGAAGAAATATAATAATGTTCACCTAATTTACTTATAGTTTCCTTCTTTATATTTAAATCATTTACCCATTTTGAATTTATCTTGCTATAGAGTGTGAGATGTTTATGTAAAACTAATTTTTACCGTACTATTTTCCAATTTTCCCAGCAGTTTTTCATCAAATAGCAGGTTCTTGTGCCAGAAAGTTGGGATCTTTGGAGTTCTCAAACACTAGCTTGCTGAGGTCATTTACCCCAAGTCTATTCCATTGATACACCCTTCTATCTCTTAGTACCATATAGTTGTTTTTTTTTAACCCTTGTACTTGGGTGTATTGTCTCATAGGTGGAAGATTGGTAAGGGTGGGCAATGGGGGTCAAGTGACTTGCCCAGGGTCACACAGCTGGGAAGTGGCTGAGGCCAGGTTTGAACCTAGGACCTCCTGTCTCTAGGCCTGACTCTCACTCCACTAAGCTACCCAGCTGCCCCCAGTACCATATAGTTTTAATGATTACTGCTTTATAGTAAAGTTAAAGATCTGGTACCTCTAGTTCTCCATCCTTCATATTTTTTTATTAGTTCCCTTGATACACTTGACCTTTTGTTTTTTTGAGATGAACTTTGTTATAATGTTTTCTAATCCTATAAAAAAGTTTTTTGGTATTTTGATAGGTACTGTCACTGAATAAGCAAATTAATTTAAATAGGATTGTCATTTTTATTATATTAGCTCATCCTACCCATGAGCAATTAATGTTTTTCTAATTGTTTAGATCTAGTTTTACTTGTGTGAAAAGTGTTTTGTAGTTGTGTTTAATAATTCCTGAGTTTGTCTTGGCAAATAGATTCCCAAATATTTTATATTTTCTAGATCATTTTAAAATGGAGTTTCTCTTTCTATCTCTTACTGTTGTTTTTTTGTTGGAAATATATAGAAATGCTGATGATGAATGTGAGTTTGTTTTGTACCCTGCAACTTTGCTAAAGTTATTTATTATTCCCACTAGCTTTATAGTTGATTTTCTAGGATATTACATCTTTTAATAGATTTTTATGGGAGATTATAGGAACCAAAATAATATAAGGGAGACAGTGTCTCTGGTTTTGCTTTTTGTATGATGTAATAAAATATTGACTGGTGTTAAAATCCTGAAATTTATCCTTCTACTCTTCCCTTTCTAGATTTAGTTCTCAGAACTCATCTAGTCCATACCATCAAATTTTATCTTTTATGTGTATTGGGGCCATATTTTAATTTCTAGACCAGCCCTATATGTTCAACTACCTACAGGCTATCTCTATGAAGATGTCCTACGTTCTTCATAGCATCTTCCTCCGAACTGTTTCCTCTCCTCGCTGTCTCATTTCTTTTAGAGTGAACATCATTCTATTAATCTCCTTGCCTAGGCATCATGTAATTATCTTTTTTCCTTCATTTCTTTTCTCAACTAATCCATCCCCAAGTTCTTCCTTCAAAAACACTCTTCAATTTACTCTGTGCTTTATTTTCAGACTAAATCTATTTTACATTCATACCTAGTATACTTAAAAGCCTCTTTGCTTTAGGTTTCTTAGTCTTCAACTCCCAATCCATCGTCCATATTGCCACAAAATAGGTTTCCTTAAAACATCATTTCCATTGCGTTATTTACTTATTTTGTAATCTACTGTGACTTCCTGTTACCAGCTGTCAAAGCCCTTTACAATCTGGCCCTACCATACCTATCCAATTTCATTTCTTCATGACTCCCCTGTAAATATCCTCCAATTCAGTCAAATTGGAGTCTTTAATCATATGTTCATTAGCATGATTAGTTAATGCTAATTAATATACTTTAATGATTATAATTAATTATAATATTTCATTCCTTGTTATTAGTTATAATAGTTTATTATCATAGCTAACATATGTCAAGGTCAGTCTTGTCTTTGATAAGGAAATTACCTAAGGATGCAGTCCAGCAATTATTCTGTATCCCCTTCTTTATTTCTGAGTATCCATTATCCTGACTTGATCCATTATCCTGACAATAGGTCATACAGTTTTAGAATAACGACCTCTAAAGACCTTTTAATGGATTTAAATTCCATCCCAGCCACTTACTTTGGACAAGTCATTTCAACTCTGGCCCTCATTTTCTTCATCTGAAAAATTAAGGATTTGCACTAGATAACTGGAAAGGCCCATTCTTGTCATAACTTTCTACAACTGGAATTATTGTAAAACACAATTTTCCTCACTTTTTCACAATGAAAGGACTTTCCCTATCCACAGTGAAATGTTCTGTGTTTGTATTTTTTTACTGAATCCTCCAGAAGGGACAGTATATATTACGTATAAATTCATCTACCGCATGGCTATAACGTATAATTGCTTTACTGTATTTCAGGCCCAAACTGTTTTGCAGAAACCACTGTCATCCCTGCTGGAAGAGAGGTGAAGACAGATGAGTGCACTATATGCCACTGTACTTATGAAGAAGGCACTTGGAGAATTGAACGGCAAGCGATGTGCACTAGACACGAATGCAAGAAAATGTAGAGAATTTACAAATCCAAGTACTCTGATGTCTTTTTTTTTTTTACAAAAAAAAATTTCACTTCAGATGATCCTCGGAAATATGAATAAAAATGAGAAGATTTTTGATGAGAAATAATGTAAAAACACTGGTATTTTGGTTTTCTTAGGAACATAATTACTGCAGATCAAAGAAATGAAGATATTTAAAAGGAAAAAAAACTTTTGACATAAAATTCCTGTCTAAATAAATGTGCTATTTTCACAGTGAGTACACTAAAGTACACTATTAAATATTAATGTATTTCTATAATCCCATTAGAGCTTATATTAAATGTTTTCTATAGATACAGATTAAAAAGCAGTATTGTTAACTGTCCCTACTGTGCATCCGCATACATATTTGATCAAATGGGCACTTTTATTACTGATAACACTCCAACATATGTGGTGATTGGGGAGTCAGAAAATGACATAAGTTAGCAGGACTTTGAATTATTCAGCTGGAAACCTATTCTAAGAGAAACAATCACATTCTTTCTTTTAACATTCACATTTCTAATGTTTATCATCTAAAGAGCAATTTTCAGTCACATCCATGAAACATTTCCTTCTTACAATATTTTGCTGCTTTTAACATTTTCTTTATCTTTTGGGAAATTGAGGTACAGAAATTACAAAATGCTATTCAATTTCAGGACATCTGAGAAACCTTCATAGTCTCAAAGCTCTTAAAGGGACTTTAGTCTTAATCTTGAGGATTCAATTTGTTTTCAAGCATAACCAGATTTTCTATTAACTTAAAAGCATCAACCAAGATGGTTAGGGTGGGTAGGAAGGGTGGAATTCTTTTATTATTTTTTTATAATGCTAAGATGTGGAGAACAACAAGGAGAAAATCAACAGTCTTTAATTTGATGCCACAAACATTTATTAAGCGCCTACTCTATGCTAGGCTCTATGCTAGGTGCAGGAAATATAAAACAAAACTTAAACTATCCTTGCCTTTAATGACCATACATTATTTTAATACTTAAATCACATATATGAATATAAGAATAAGATAATTTTATTGAATAAAAGAAAAAAATAATAGCCCTCACATGCTTTAGAGTTTAGTTGAAAACAAAATATGGCCTAACATGTTTTGTTGTAGATATTAAAAATAAGACAAATTGGAGCATATCTTCCCCCCCAAAAAAAAGACAAGCTGGCATTATAACACTATGCAGCTGTTGTACTGTTCCTTATCCCAATTATGCTAAATTCAATAAAAACAGATGTAAAATAAGTATACATTAAAACTTAAAAGTTGCATCCAAATACCAGTTCTAAATCACTTCCATAATACTCCTTAGGAAGAAAAAAGCCAATATAACCAATTCATTCCAAAGCAAGAAACATGTATTAAGTGCCTCCTGTGTTCGAGGCACTATGGTAAGTACAAGGATATAAGGGGTGGGGGGGAATGGCCCTGCCCTTGAGAAGTTTACAGTCCCCAGAAACCCATGGGAGGTGACTACACACATTTTAGTAGAGTATTCCATACCTATGTAGCCCCATGCCCACCATGTTGAGTGGGGGGAAGAGGTGACCTCTAAGATGTTTTCCAACAGGATGATTCACTAAGATTTCTAATGAGTTTGCAAAGGAGACCATGGCCCTAGGATAGAAACTGTCAGATTAGAGCTAGTTTTCATGGCCCCATATCCATTTTTGAAGGGTATGTATTTACTGCAACAGAAACTCTTCTGGTGAAGTTTCAAATGGGATTGAAGTTGATCAGACAGTGTCAAAATGTAAACCAAGTTGATGCTCACATCTGAATCTTCCAGGGGTTAATTCCAGGAGATGAAATTGAATAGATCGGATAGAACCAGAGAAGAACCTTCCTTTTTTCCTCTAGAATTTAAGTACACATCTTCTCCCTTTCCTCACCCTTTAATGTCCTCAAGCTGCAGAACTCATTTTCCTAGTTATCCAGGAGCTACGTGTAAACCAGAATTGAAGCTAGGGCTTTGATTAATGTTTGCGAATACTTGCCTTAATGTAAAATAGTATTGTTTGCTTTTGTATAGCTGAAGCTTCTGTTATTTTTTGATGGTTAATTCTTGATATTGGCTTGAATATTTCTATAAAAATAAATACTATACACATGCAAACATAGGCAGCATACACACATATCACTCATAATTTTCTTTTTTAAAAAAAGGTATAGTTTATTCAGCAATGAGGTGTATTATTTTCTGTGTATTACACTCATCAAAAACATTCAGAAACTCAAAAGTTAGATTGTTTCTTTCTTGGATTTGAAGCTATCTGCCTCCATAAACTGACTTAGTCAAGCTCTTGATCATGGCTGAGGTATAGGATTTCTAGACTTAAAAAAAAATCTGATTTCTTGTGAAGTTCCTCAGATCTCAGGAAAAAAAATCTTCTAAAAGCTATAGTATTTGATTATAAAAATCTTACATTCCAAATGGCCTATCATGTCTTTCAAATAATATTTAAAATTATATTCAATGAATTCCTTTTATATTGATGTAAAAGACCTGAAGACTCTAAACAATTTTTTTTTCCAAATGACCTTTATGGTCAATATCCAACAAGAATGCTCAAGTTGGGTGAAAATTTGCAAATTTTGAAATTTGATTTATTCATGATGACAGGAGCTTTCAGTACTGACTTTAAAATTCTCATCAGAGTTTATCTTGAGAAGAGTGATATTTTGCTTTTTTATCATCAATTTGAAAAAACATTTATTAAGTAATTACACGTTCAAGATACTGTTCTTTTATATAAATTTTAAAAAAGGCATTCCTTAATATTGTACCATTATGAACATACTGTATAGACTCAGTACTGTATAGATGGAATACATTCTCCTCCTTACATTTCCAAGGACATCAAAGAATTCCTTAAGACAGCATTTCATACTGAGCTCTGAACCACCTGAGAATTCTTCATCTCTATAAGTCATGGTCATTTTTTATGCAATATTAAAACTGGCAAATTCACTCAAAAATCCCATCAAATCTGAGTGTTGATGTATAGACTAGACAGCTATCAAAATAAACTTTTCACTTTTTAATCAATTGTTTTAACCTTATGCAGACATAGTCAAAGCCTAATGTTAATTGACTCAAATTCCATTATCATTACTTCTGCTACATTTGATTGAAATAAGAGCTTGGATAAAATTAATCTAGCCTTAGCTCAGTTTGGGTATATTGAAATGATGCATATTGGTAGGGGAAGCATCTGAGTGATTTGACAGATGCAACCTGTATACCTCTAATAAATGATATGTGTTCCTTTTACTAACATTATGGAGTCATAAAATATGAGAGTTAGAAGGAACTATATAAATCATCACCTTTTACCTATGAGGAAACAGTCTCACAGAAGAAAAATGGTTTTTCTAAGGTCATGTTTTGGTGGCAGGGCTGAAATAAAAATGAGAAGGATTTGCAACTTTATGGTTTGCTTTTATATACATATATATGTATATATTTATAAATATATACACATACACTCTTTTCTTAATTGGCAATAATCCCTAACACTTTTTTGTTTCCTAAAAAAGTACATAGATGATCTCATTTCCATAGATTACAAATGAAGTAATAGAGAGCTAGATGATGGACAGATAGATTAGATAGATGGAAAGAGAGGTGATAGCTAACAAGCCATACATACACATAGCAACCACATGGATGGACAAGTTTCCATGGCAGAAGTTCTCCCCACAGAAGCCATCTCTGTCTCTCTGTCTCTGTCTCTGTGTCTCTCTCTTTCTCTCTCTCTCTATCTCTCCTCCCACCAAGAACAGATTCTTTATATCTTTTTTTTAATATCCTTTATATCTCTCTCCATTAGATATTATACATGCCTGTACAGAAAGAGAGGAGAGGTATTTTCCACATAAAATCTAAATAGAAAATCCATTCTTCAGTGGGGAATGGGAGGAAGATGATTCCTGGTACAGAAACTATATATATACACATATGTGTGTATACTCATACATATATTTATCTCTGTATATGTATGCGTGTGCATGTAATTTTGCAGAGTATTATTGTATAATATATAATTCATTATATAAGATATAATTTAATATCTTATATAATTCATTTAAAATGATATAATTTTATATTTTATGTAATTCATTAGAAAAGATGTAATTTTTATATCTTATATAACTAATTATAAAAGATATAATTTTTATATCTTGTATAATACATAATTTGGTATAAAATGATATAATTTAGTTCATGTTCGCATACACACATATGTATAGATATACAATACATATATGTGTATATACATATGCACCTACAAAAAAGAAGAGAGAATCTCTTGTTGTTGGGCAGGTGGGGAAGGTGGCTAGTCGATATGGAAGCTCCTACTAACAATGGAAATTAGCAAATCATCTGAAATTTGACACTTTAGTGTTATTAACATGAGACTACCGAGAGGCTAAGGGACCTGCTTCTAGTAATAGAGGTAGAATGTCAGAGGCAGGACTTGAAAACAGGTCTTCCTGACTTTAAATCAGCTGGCCACTAGGCTACATGGCCTCTCATCTATATACACATCACATGAAGATAGGAATAGGGACTGGATGTGTGATTCCACTGGAAGGGCATTTCCTAGATCAGTAAACTCTTTCTACCAATAAAAGTCATCACGTCTACAACTTAAAGCCTTAGAGTTGCTTAGAGCACTTGGGGTTTAATTAACTTGACCAAGGTCATCCAGCATTTATATACATATGAATGTATGCTTACATATGTATATATTTATGTGAAATTAATGAATATCTTTATTTATAAATATATCCATTAAATTAAAATGAAATTATTGAAAAACACTTGGTCTATGCCCTGACGACCACTTCATCTACAATGAAGCCATCTGGGAAATGTTTATAAGAGGAGCAGTTGCAGATGGCATCATTAAAATATTTACAGGATCTATTTTTGGTTTTATTTCAAACAGAGAGAATCTGAGATACAAATATCCGGAAAACCTATATTTTAATTGTATAGCCTATTGGTATGTAAACTAAGATGAACTATGGTACAATTGCTGATAATATTCTAAACATGCAGATGAAGAGTTTTTAGTTTTCTTTTCCTTTATAAAAGCTTCCGACATTGGAAGCTTATTGTTGTGAGAAACATGGCTGGGATTTGCCAACTAATAGCACAATGTTCACTGTATTCTCTCCCCTTTCTCATTCTATCCCCCAAAAAAAATTTTGACCAAATTTGATCAAATACAATTGATATTCTAGGTATACTTATAAAACTAATTTTCTTTACTATTGCTTCAAATTTTATTTCCCTACATGTTTTACCATCACTTTAAAATATATAACAAATTAATTTAATATAATGAAATTAATATATTAAAATCCTATACTTAGGTTCCAAAAAACCAACTGCACAAGCTTAGGTCAAGGAAGCCTACCTCTGTCTACAAGAGTTTTTTTGGGAAAGATGCAGAGATCTTAATGAACTGAAACTTAAATACGAGTTTGTAATATGATAAGGCATCAAAAAGCTAAGAGGCAGCTGGGTGGCTAAGTGGATAGAAAGCTAGGCCTAGAAATGGAAGGACCTGGGTTCAAATCTGGCCTTGGACACATCCTACCCATGTAAGTCACTTAACCTCCATTGCCTAGCCCTTATCACTCTTCTGTCTTGGAACCAATACTCAGTATTGATTCTAAGATGGAAGGTGAAGGTTTAAAAAAAAGTTAATTATATAAATTAGGCTTCATTGATTGAAGCTATGCATACAAAATAAAGGTAGTATAAACATATTCTACTGTGGCCTGGTCAGACCACATCTGTTTACTGTTTTTAATTCTAGGCATCACATCTTAAGAAGTTTAGAGGTAAATTGGATTATATCAGGAGGAGGGAAATCAGAATGGCAAAAGAACTGGATTCTTGTCCTATGAAAACTGAAGGACCTGGGGATATTTAGCCTGAAAGAGAGAAGACTTACAGGAAAAACAATAATTCTCTTCAAGCATAGGAAGGGTTTCATGTGCAAAAAAGATTATCATTTTTTATTAGTCTGTCCCAAAGGACAGACTAGATGTAGTGAGTGGAAGTTGAACAAAGATAGATTTCTACACAATAGAAAGAAATTCTAACAATTAACACTGTTCAAACCTGGAATGGCCTGTCCCATGAGCCAGTGAATTCCCCATCAATAGAGGTTTTCAAACAGATTCTATATGCTAAGATGCTAGGTTGAGGAAGGGAAGGTGTTCTTGTTAGGCCATATAAAGAGAACTAGAGGACTTGTAAGGGCCAATGAACCAATGATTCTATAAACAAGTTAGTGAAATGAAAAGTTTCCCAAAAAAAAAGATTTTCCCACTGTTTTAAACTTCATAAAAATTTATGGTTTTCTAAATTCCCCCACTGTGTCAATATGATAGTCCTTTTTGAATCACAAAATACCACCTGCCGCTAAACTTCTGCAAAAAACAGACACGAAGTCCAAATGCATAGTTTTTTAATGAATGAAGCTCACAGTACATCCAGTTGTACAGACTGTCATACTGAGAAGTGCTCATCCGAGATTTCAAGGAAATTAAGATAATTTAAAAAATAGAAATGTCTACAAAAAATGTTTCAAAAATAGACAGTTTTATGAATTGTTAAAAGTATACTGTTTAATCATTCCTATTGGTAAGTTCAAAGGGGAAAAATACAATTGTAAAGCTGGAAAATTATGTGGGTACTGATAATCTAAAGTCATTAATGTACAATTCAAATATAGAATCCTGCCTTCAACATTTACTGTATATAATTAAGACTGACAGTATGCTGGAAGCTGTCCTAAATATTGCAGATCACCTTTCATGTATTTAATTTTTCCAGAAAATGTAAACATTTCTCACTTTTTAAGTCATAATATTTAAACACTTGCTGGTATTCAAATTTTAAGCAGAACCGTTTTAGAATAAATATTTTCAAGATTTCTATTAACCCATTTTCATTATTTATGAGACATAAACCTGGGATCACTTTGTCATTTGTTTGATTATATTAATGCATACCTCAAGTCATAATCTTTAAAGGCAAAATTTTTAAACTTTTATATTCTATCTTAGTAAGAACTTTAAGACAGAAGGATAAAATCTAGGCAAACAAAGTCACACAGTGAGGAACTGTCTGAGGTCACATTTGAACTCAGGTCCTCCTGTCGCTAGCCCTGGCTCTTATTTCCCTGAGCCATTTAGCTGCCCCTTAGAGACATTTTTTTTAAGAAATGTAGTTGGTTACTCTCATGGTATTCAGTACAGAATTATGCTACATAATTTCAATTTTTCTGTATAGTCAAAAGATTAAAAAAATATCCACTATCCATTACTTACATGGCTCTTCAAAGTGAAGTCTACTTTGTGAATTTCATCAATTGACTAGGTGTTGTCTTTTTTTTTCAAGAGTGGGGGTGATTAGGTACAAATGCAGTTATATGTTTTATGGGTTATTTTCCCATACCCATTTGAGATACATAGACAGTAATTAAGTAATGTAGGATTTAAATTAATGTCCAATACTCCAATTATTATATTTTATAAAGTTCATTCATAATCACTAGAAGTAAAGGAATAAAAAGGTAATTATCTAACAAAATAAGACCACGTGACTAAATTCTCCTGGCTATTTAAAAAAAAATGCTGGCAGTCACTGCGATTACAGGAAGAAGAGAGCGAGAGGTGGGGCTACACAAAACTTATATCCTCCCTACATCAGTAGGTAACGTGAGAAGGAAGTGAAGTGTGCTGTGAATGATGGTTTTTAGAGTAATAGATTCTACTTACACAACTCCCCCTATGATTCCCATGAGAAATGAGAATGTAGAAATCTCCCAGATTTATATGCCTAGTTTCCCCCATGGAACAGTACACATAACCAACTTATGTCTCTAAAATATCTTTAACTAGAGTTACATACAATATTGCACTTTCTAAAGGGAAATTACAATAATTTGGGGATAAGAGGGAAGTAAAAAAGAAAAAAGAACCACTTGATTACTGGGAGTATTGACAAAAAAAAACAATTAGAAAGCAGTTCTCCTTGGCATAAGAGTGTACCTTAAAAATAAATGGGGGGTTGAATGCATTTATTTTGAATGTACACTCTTATGCAAAGGGGGACTGCATCCCAAAGTTCATTCTGGATCTTTTGGTATAGTGTGAGGTTTCTTCAAGCATCTCCATGACACCTTCTCCAAACTTTTTACTTTCTAGATTCGGGGAGGTAGCAAGTTTCTTACCCTAAAATTACTCTCAAACAAGAAAAAGTTTTATAAATCTAAAATTATGTGAAAATTATATAATCCCCCTGAGGAGGGTGTTGACCAGCACTTAGATCATCCTGAGATACATGGCTGAGTTATGAGGTATGTGAATCAATTGTTAAAAGGAAGTCAAAAACATAAATAAATGAAAAAGAGAGAGAAGAGGAAAAAAAATAAAAATTAAACAGTATATTAAAATTCTGAGTAAGCAAGAATGAGCCCATAATAGTTCCTACAATCAGGGCCTAATACAGTGATTTATGTTCCACAGGCCTGTAGGACAATTGCAGCAATATGCACTAACCCAATTAGCAGTCAGGACTACAGAAAATTGCCATACTTATGAAAGACAGAAAAGGGACTAGATTTTTGCAGTAAATGGGAAATATAATTCCTTGGTCTGATTTTACCTTCACTCTCAGGGATAGGGGAGCCAGAATTATAGCTAAACCCAGGTACTTTGTCTGAAATTGGCACAGGGAAATCCTGTATCTGACGTTGTCAAACAGCCACTTCCTCAAACCCCAAAACAAATCCTCTGTCTTGGCACAGATTCTCATCAATCCCACTGGAATTGGTTGGTCTCCTTGACTTAGTGCTTCTCGGCACTGCATGATGGCTCTTTTGTGATCCCTTCTCCTGGAATCAGACACAATCATTACTCAAAATCCCATAATATTCAACAATAAATGGCAAGTTTTTATAGTCTAAAGCTTTTGGGCCTGCATTAATATTAGGACTAATGGATATTGTAAACTTATATTAGTGCAAAAATCAAAAAATTAGTAATACTAGTAACAAGTGCTTTAAGTACAAAAATGAGAGAAAAAAGAAAACTCAAATACTCTATTGCACATACAAGGAAAAACAATAATAAAATTTAAGAAAATCAAATGTTATACTTCACAATCAGTGACACATTGTGTTTGCCCAAGGAGAGGCAAAATACAAAGGTTTCTCACCCAAAATTGAGATCCATTTCTCTGGAAGCCAGCCAGCAGTTTCCAGTTATCTTGAGAGGTATGGTGGTTTAGCCAAGAGGGAGGAATAAAGAGAGTCAATGACACAGTAGGTTTTCTGGAAACTGTTCTGTTCTACTTCCTGTAGAATCTTTATTTTATACCTTTCTCTCACAGTCACACAAATGCTTGGAAAATTTACATTTCAAATTCAAAACAGAGAAAAGAAAATCAAGATTACACTTAGTTACATAAAATTTTGGCACGCAAAACCTATTTCTACCTTTAACTAGTCTAAGCAGTCCTCAAGGATACCAAGGCCTTATGTTATCTAAGTTTTATTTTTATAAAAAGAGCCTTCAATATATTTGAAAATTGGATTAGAGTGTGAGAATCCCCAAATTCAGGGGGACAAGTCTAACGTGGGAAAGTAGTAAAGTGTAAGAATGTTTTGGTTTCATAGGGTTCAATTCAGCATGAGAAAATGAAGTGAGAATGTATGATGTTTTGATTTTGCCATCGTGTGGCCTTCAAGGTCTGAGAGAAATTGAAGCAGCTCCTGTTATTTTACTGAGTGTATAGTTATTAAGTCATTAAATAAATGATGGTTGATTATGGAGTATACAAAGGAATTCTATAAGAAAGTTCTATAATTGGATTTTATAAAGAAATTTTGTATCTATACCACAAACTTGAGGCTATCCTAAAAATATAGATTATAATCAATTTAATAAGAAATGTTGACCAGAAGGGAGTCACACAAAGTGGTGTGATTGGGTATCCATCTTTCCAGTGGCCTGATTTTCAGACAATAGGGATCAATGTAAGGCTTTGCCGTTTACATTGACTCAATGGACCCTGGAAACTCATTTCTCTAAGGGGCTCCTGGCACATTTCCTTTTTAACATGGCCATGATTTTCACTAAGTGCAAATGATTTTCACTAAGAAAACATCTCATCTCCCGTCCAGGCAAAGGACAGTACAAATAAAGATAGTAGGACAGTGCAAATAAAAACAGTGTAACAGGATATAGAGCTAATAGCCAAAACACAGTAACTTAAAGTGCCTTAGTGTAACAGAATATATTTGATTAACTTGATATGTGAACTCAAAAAACAAAATTAAATCTTAAAACAAAGAATTAGCAAATAAAAGATATGTTACAGGATATAGACACTCAGTGTTAGTAGAAGTTATTCTCTTTACATGAGAGCAATGGATCCAAGAGTCCTTTTCTCCAATTTTGATCACTGTTGGAGTGGTTGTTGGGACATGAAATGGACCTTTCCAGGCAAGCTGAGTAGCCCCAGTGCACTGGAAGTTCTGTATATATACCTGTCTCCTGGGTGTAGGTCATGGAGTGAGAAGTCTATAGGATATGCTTGAACAGCAGTTCCAGATTCATGGAGTTCCCACAATTTGATTTGTAAATCTTGTATATATGAGGCAATAAAAGTGTCTCCCCCTATCAATGATGTATATGCCAGAGAGAAAGGCTTAGCCTGCATAGGGGGATGTCCAAAAAGCATTTCATATGGTGAGATGTGTAGATCTCCCCCAGGCCTGTTTCTAAGATAAAACTGGGCCAAAGGGAGAATTTCAGGCCATTTTAAATAAGTCTCTGCACACAATTTGCCAGTCGTGGTTTTAAGGTCTTTATTCTGTCTCTCAACTTGACCTGAACTCTGGAGATGATATGGTACATGGAATTTGGGAGCTGTCCCCTAACAAGAATATACCTGAGATAGAACTGAATCAATAAAATGAGTTCTTCTGTCTGAATCAACATATGCAGACAGGCCAAAGTGAGGAATAATCTCTTTTAAGAGCACCTTGGCAACAAAAGCCTCTGTGACTTGGGTGATTAGAAAGGTTGCCAGCCATCTGGTCAGTTGATCCACTATGACTAGACAAAATTTATACTGTCCAGCCTTTGGCATAGTGATAAAATCAATTTACAGGTATTCAAAAGATGTGTAAGCCAGAGGACACCCACCAAAAGCTTTGCCACAAAAGGAGTGCTGATTGAATGCTTGGCAGGTAGGGCAGGCTATACACACTTTAGAAGCTATAGTAGTTATGCAAGGGGCTAGCCATGATTGATTTGTGGATTCCTGCAAAGGGGCTATGGGCACTCTATGATTTTTTCTTTTTTAATTTCCTCCTTTAAAAGTTTTGTTTCTTTCCTTAAGTTCTCCACTAAGTCATTGTTCTCCTCATCTTTCTGTTCATAACCCTTAAACACATAGACTGCTACCCTCTTCAATTCTTCAACATCCATAGAGTTCCAACTCAGACAGCTAGTTTTAAAATAGTCTCTAACCACTTTACAACACTTTTTAATTAATTTCCCATGTATTTTTCTAACATCCCTTTCTCTGGACAGATCCAAGTCTATATGTCTACTTCCCAGCTCAATAAGTCTGTCCATAAACTGGGAGGGATTTTCCTCATTTTTGCCCATATACCGGACCTATCAGAGCAATCTCTCATTGCTGTAAGCAATGCATCTCTAGCTTGGCATAGTTTTAAGTAACCTTCCTCTGTATTCAAATTCCATTTAGGATCCTCCCAGGGCCAATGAACTGCTCTCCTTCCTTGGACCTCATCAGTAAGAGAGATGATGTTATTTTTCTCTCTTTCTGTCAAGAAAGTCTAGAATAAATTCTCTGGGTCTTGCCATACAGGATCATATGTTTTACAGATATCTTTGATTTTTTTAATAACTACAATAGGATCATCTTCAAAGGAAGGAATATTTTGCTTGAATCTCCCAATATCTAGGGGGTGAAAGGGGTAAAATGTTGTTTGAAGGCACCACCTCTCCATTTTTATTGAAGGTGGATACATCTTTTAAGATGACTAGGCCTTTAACTGAATTATTTGTGATTTGTCTCTTGGCTGGATGTTTGGGTTGCATGGAGCAGGTGAGGGAAGGGGGGAGGAGTGGGTGAGCTAAGAGGGAAGGGTTGGTCTGGGGATGGGGAGGCAGGGTTGGAGGAATGGAGGTGGGGTTGGAGAAAGGGGGCAGGGGAGGGGATGGGACAGGGGGAAAAATAGGAAGAGGGAAGGCGAAGGGAGATCTAGCAGAGGCAGAAGTGGTGAGAGGAAAAGAGAGAGAGGCAGGGGCTGGGTGGGGAGAAGGAGAGTGGGTAGAGGAGACAGAAGAAGTCAATCAAGGGGTCAAGGAGGTCAGGCCATGAGCTTCCAAAAGCTGAACAAGAGGAGATAAGAGGAAATCAGCTTGAGGCATGGGCTGGGCAGGTTTGAATGAAGGAGAATCTTCCTTCTGAGTTTTAAAATTATTCAAGTGTTTCTCAATGTTGTCTATTTGAGTCTGTAGTTTAATCAAAGAAATCTTGTGTTGATTTTTCTTTTTTTCTTTAAACTCTCATCTTCCATCTAGGAGCTCCAAGGCAGAAGAGTGGTAAGGGCTAGGCAATGGGGGTCAAGTTAGTTGCCCAGGATCACACAGCTAGGAAGTGTCTGAGATCATATTTGAACCTAGGACCTCCTGTCTCTAGGCCTGGCTCTCAATCCACTGAGCTACCCAGCTGCCCCCATGTTGATTTTTCTTGAGAAAATATGTTATAAGAGCCATCCCAGAAAGTGCTAAATAAGACCATTCTGAAATTTTGAACATTTTGAACTCAGTAAAATTCTCTGGGAAGACAATCTTTTTTTTTAATTTTAGGGAAAACTAGTCCCTCATTGCCAACATGATTTGAAATACCATTCTTAGACATGCCCCTCTTAGCTAATTTAAAAAATATAGGGTAACTAAAAGGCTTTAGGTAAAATAAATAAATGTTTTTTCCCCACTCTCACAGCCAGAGCACAGAAGCCTCCCTGGCTTAGTTTAAAATCAAGCTGGGAGCTTAATGGGGGTGAGAGTAATTGGGGGTAGGCAGAATGAAAGAGGCCCAGGAATTCCTGCTTGGTATGTGTCCACACTGAGCTGCTAAAGCCCTTTCAGCTCCAAGCTGGAAATTCAAGTGGCTAGTGCATGCTTGAGACTCACTTGGGGGGGGAGGGTATGTTTCTGGGCTGGCAGGGGGCCAGCTACTTAGTTTCTCACCTTCCATGCTAAGGGAATCCACAGTAATCCGGGACAGCAGGGAGGAATGGTGGCTCAAGCAGATGGGAGCAAGCAGATAGGTGTGGGCAGGATACAGCAAGAAGTGGCTTATCCCTTTTGGCCAAGAGCCCCAGGTTTAGTCCCACAAGAAAAAGCAAAGCAGATGGGTGGAGATGCCACTACCTAGTTCCTATCATGGGTGGTTCCCCCTACCAGGGAGCTCTGAAGAGAGTGCCCCAAGGGACAAGCCAGAGCAGGAAAGAAAAAGGGTTTTATCTACTCATTTAAATAGGAGTAAAGGTTCTAAGTTCCAGACTTCAGGTCGCTAAAAATGTAGGATTTAAATTAATGTCCAATACTCCAAGTATTATATTTTATAAATTTTATTATTAATCACTATTAGTAAAGAAATAAAAAGGCAAGTATCCAACAAAATGAGACCACATGACTAAATTCTCCTGCCTATTTAAAAAAACCACTGGCAGCCACTGTAATTACCAAAAGGAGTGAGAGGCAAGGCTACACAAAACTTATATCCTCCCTATGTCAGCATGTAACATGAAAAGGAAAGTGGGGTGCTGGGAATCATAGTTTTTAGGGTAACAGATTCTAATTACACAGTAGAAATCTGGATAGAACAACAAAACTCTAGAACCAATCAGGAGGCTTATTAATTGAACCCAAAACTACTGAATAACTTGGTCCAAAACTCCCATTGAAAGGAATCCCAAATCTTCTAGACAGTATTCTGGTGCAAAATTTGCCGCTCTTCAGGCAGACCAGAATAAGATCTGTCATGTGTGCTATTACATAGACCCAAGGGCTAAAAGGCATAGGGCTAATCTAGGCATTGGCTAAAAAACAAATGTTAGATTTTAACTTCCTCTAAAAGGGAAGTTTTTATTTTATATACTCATTAAATTATCTGAAACCTTGTTTTTTATATTTATTTATGCTATTCATTCTCTTGTGAATAAAATCTAAAAAATGTGTATGGCAGAAAGGATAAAAAAGATTCTGCTAGAAATGGATGATAGCATACTGTGGCAATGGTCATGATAAGAGAAGGATAAAAGGTAGTCAGTGCCCAAATAACACATTATCTCTGAACCCATTTAGGTTCAAGGAGGTCACAGTATAATTGTGGGGGATGTTGGATCTGAAGTGTGACAAGGAGGACAAGGACTCAGCTGTGTGTGAAAGACCTGCTTTTGTAGGACAGGGATCTTTGGGGGCTTGGCAGCATCAGTGCAGTTGAATGAGCCCAACCAGAGATTCAGATGGTATTCACAGAGGCTGTCCTACTGCCATCTGCTGACTTCTTTTATTTATACCTTTTCTTTAATATTACATACAGGTTTGTTATAGATATTCCATAATCAACATATGCCTTATCTTGGAGATAGTGAACAAATCATACACCAACCTTGTTACCAACAACCTTGTTACCAACAACCTTGTTACTAACAACTTTTTTATTCCCCAGTAACTTCCAATATTTTTCAAGGTGTGTTTACTTGTCTCCTTGCCTATGGGGTGGAGAAAGCAGTCCAGTCAGTGGAATAAGACGTACCAATCTTTGAGGGTAATTTCTCCATTTATCATCAATTGTTAACTACCAAATCAGGGATCAGGGAGGGGGTAAACTTGGCCTGTTTTTGCAGGCACCTGTGTATCTAAGTTAGGGTTTTTAAATCTTTAACATTAACTCATTATTTGCTGGTTTGTTATAGGGGGATTTCTGTATTATTACATATAAAGGTGAGGCTTTTCCTAGGAGTTTGTAGGGGGCTTGTAAGGGTTCTAATAATCGCCTATAGTGTTCTTCTGTATTTCCCTGGGACTTAGTAGGGATACTAATGATTAAATAGGGAGTGTTAATAAGAAAAGAGTCACACAGGGAGGCCTAGGTAGAAATCCATCCTACTGTAAATCTTGCCTTGCAGATTTCAGGGTCCACGTGTAACCTTGTCATCAACGTGAACTCAATGGCCTTAGGCAACTAGGGACTACACATGTGATTTCACTAATATAAACAAATATGGAATGAAGAAATTCTTTCTAACAGTTGAGGCTAGTGTCTTCTTTGCAATTTACAGTCTTTACAATTATAGGCAATACTATGTCTCAAGAGGAGAAAATAATAGCTAACATGTATGTGTTTATACATGTTTATGTGGTGATTTAAGGTTTTCAGATTAGCCTACAAATATATTTGAAAAGTTGTGGGTGACTTAAAGGTTTGAAAACCTTGAAGAGTTGTGGGATGATGGCACCTTCAAAAGAAATATGAATTTAATTAACTAATTAATTAGAAAAAAGAAATATGGAAGTTTAAGGAAGGGATAGGCTGGGGGAGGAAAGAGATGAATCCTGTTTTGTTCTATGTAGTTTATCCTAATTACTTGCTGAATATTGATACCAGATAGTATTTAGAACATTGGCAATAGGAAGAACTCAAACACAGCAATATGGAAGACATATCCTCCTCAAGAATATACACAGATGGTCTAACCAGGTGGTTGAAAGCCAGGCCTTGAGATGGGAGGTTCTAGGTTTAAATTTGGTCTCAGACACTTTCTAACTGTGTGACCTTGGGCAAGTCACTTAAGCCTCATTGCCTAGCCCCTACCACTCTTCTGCATTGGAACCAATACTTAGTATTAATTCTAAAATAGAAGGTAAGGATTTAAAAAATAAAAGAACATACACATATGTGGAAGTTGCACAACTATTTAGGACTTACCTTATATGTAGGAATATAAACATTCTTGGCAGAAAAGGTACATGTGATTAAATTACTATAATAAATAATATTTCCCCTAAAACCTAATCTAGTATTCTCTGTAGCTAGGAAGTAACTGTGCTCATCACCCTGGATCAAAGTCTATGTCATAGTAACATAAGCTCTAATAAGTTCTATCAAAGTGTAAAGGCTTTGATTATGGGATGTGACAGACTGCATATCAGTTTTCTGAGGACCAGTCAGCTAAATTTGGGAAGATTCATCACAGATCATCAGCTGCAGAAATTGGTGAACCCATCAATCTACTAAGATGTGGAGAGAAAACAAATATTTGCAATCAAATTTTACCTCCCTAATCTCTCTCATGTCATTCTCCTACTTTCCATTCATGAGTCAGTACCCTAGTTCAGGATCTCATAAGCTTTAACCTGAATTACTATAAAAGACTTCTAATAGATCTTCCTGTTTCCTGAAGCCTTCTCTGCCCACTCCACCCTCTTCCATGTTTCCTGGCTCCCTTTAAACTGTCTTACAGATACTTATTTGTGTAATGGGGATTAGAGTTGGAGTGGAAGGGGACCTCAGAAGTTATCAGGTTAAATTCCCTCATTTTATCTCCAAAGAAATGGAAGCCTGGAAAGGAAAAAAAAGTTTTTGTTTTGCTTCTGGCATCTAGCATAATGCCTTATAAGTGTTTGTTGAACTGAGTTGAAATCAGTGGAAATAGAACTTTTGTCAATGAAAGCATCAATTCTAAATGAAAAGTAATACAACAGGTTCTAAAACTATTCTCTCTCTTATGTTATAATAATACTTCTCAGTGTAGCTCCATTACCTTTATAATATCTTTTCATTGTCACTGTTTTTCTTTTTAGTTACCATCTCGATGTATATATGGTATTGAAAATATATTGATGATATAGAGTATATTCGAATTCTAAATGTGGAAAATGGACAAAACAGAAAACCTCATATTACCTAATTTTCACACTCAAAATAAAAGGACAATTAATCATTCATTGAATTTATTAGAGCCACAATCAGTAGAGATAATTAAGCCAAAAATCTGGTGAGTTAAATTTTTTTCTAAACTGACAAGAATGGATAGCCTCAAATATATTATGTAACTGTTTTCCTACAAATTTTATAATGATTAAATTAAAAAAAGAAATTGGAAGATCATATATTCCATTTAATATTTGAATAGTTCCTACAACCATAATCTGTAGAGGTATAATAAAATGAAAACACATTATACCTATCCCCTGATAAAACAGAGCTACAGGATTTCATAAGTATAGCATTCATGTGGGATGAAATAGAAATAATAAAAATTGCCTTAGAAACTATATATTTGCTGCTGTAGTAATAGCAGTAATGACTGCAATAGGAGTGGTAACAGAGTGGCTAGGACTTTAGGAGGTCGATCCAACCTCAGAAAATACAGTCCAGAATAAAGTCATTGCTACAAACATCCTCCTCTTTCTCTCCCCTCCCCTGTCTCCTCTCTGTCACCTCTCTCTGTCTTCTCTCCCTCTCCCTCTCTCCATCTCTATCTCTTCTCTCTTTTCCCGTCTCTCTAGTCTCTCTTCTCTTTCTCTCTGTCTTTCCCTCCTTCTCTCTCTGTCTCCATCTCTCCTTCCACAAAGGGATCTCATAGAATTAGAAAATTCTCATCTAGTCCAAGACCTTCGTACGAATTAAAAAACAGAGGCCCAGAGAGATACTGTGACTTATCCATGGTCTGTGATCAAATCAGAAAAATAATCAATCAGTATGTATTAAGCACCTACTATGTGCCAAAGATGCAAGTTCAGAGAATCAAACCATCCCTTCTGAGTCCTGGACCAGTATTCTTCATGCTACATTATGCTGCTCACATACAATAGGAATTGGAGAGGAAAAAGAATTTGTATATGAAACTTCCCTTCATAAGTCCACCTGCTGAAACATATTCAGCCTGCCAATGATTCTTATGCTATTTATTCTCTATTCATAATAATTATTATTATGATTATGTTATAAATAGGAATGAGGAAACAAGAATCACTGAACTGGTATACACTATGTAGATGAGAAATCAGCTTTTTAAAATGAAAAATCATTCTTTTCCCTAAATATATGGTTCTATACAAATGTATGGTTCTATAATTCTGAAGGAAGTTACAGCAAAATAGGACAGAGATCTTTCTAACTGGTGAACCTGACAAATGTGTGAGATATTGTAGAAGGGATTCATGGTTTAGTTGAGGACTGAACCAGATGATCCTCTGAGGTTTTTTAACTCTATATTAAATGATTCTATGACAAAATGCAGAAATGAGGATTTTTGCATCATGGTTTTGATGGACACATACTGGTGTATTGGAAAAATCCTTTATGTGAAACTGGTATGTGCTTAATAAATTCTTGACTTGTTTATTAGATAATAATTAGATCTCTAACATATATTTGTAATCAAATTTTACCTCCTTAATCTCTCTCACATCTTCCCCTTCTCTCCACTCACAAAGCCAGTACCTTAATTCAAGTTCTCATGAACTTAACCCAGATTATTTCAATAAACTTCTATTTAGTCTTCCTTTTAGCTGAGCCTTCCCTGACTACACTCACTATCCTCCAGGTTAATGCCCTCTTTCTTTATATTATCTGGTATATACTTATGTATGTAACTAGGATCAGAGTTGGAGTGGGAAGGGACCACTGGCACCATCAGGTTAAATTCCTCATTTTATAACTCAAGAAATGGAGATGATCCAAAGTCCCAAGGTTTGAGGTCTAGATATGCTGAAAGATGTGTGTTTTTAGGCAAGTTACTTTCTGAGATGCAGATCCTTATCCATAGAGTGGAGCTAATAACTTACATTACCTACCTCACATGTGGTTCTGTGAATCAAATAACCTAATGCCTGCCCAAGTACTCTGTAAATTGTAAAGTGCTAAGCTAATTGTGCTACTGTAATGGCTGCTACTAACAAACCATGTCTGTGGATGCATGCAAAAATAACCAATATAGAAAAAGCCTAAGAGTTTCAAGGTTATACAGGGTGATAAGGAGGAGGATTATAATTCAAAGGGCCATTAACAATCCATCTTTTTAGTTAGTCTGCTTAATTCTGTTACTGTCATCACGGCTGAAATTCTGGAAATAGATCTTCCCTGCACCCATCATTTTCATGCTGTATCAGGAAATCTGAATTATGAAGAAAACATTAAAATATTAGAATAGGATGGGAAAGTAAATTCAGCAGGAATGCAATATTTAATTATCTTGGGCATAGGAAGAAAAATGCATCAGGAGGAAATTTGCAATTGAGTCAATAACGAACCAAAAATAGCACATTAAAAGGTTTTAAAATATTAAGAAATATGACTATAAGTGGACTTAATAAATTAGATTATGAATCAGAGAGCCCTTTTAGAAGAAATCTGACAAGATGACAAAATACAGAGACAATTATTAATAAGGAAAAGAAACCTTCTGAGGTAACAAACTTCTTGGAAAAATTATTTCTATTATACTAGCCAGAGAGGTTCTGTCTATAAGATGCAAAAATATTGTATATATATATATATATATATATATATATATATATATCCAAGGCTGTAACTTAATTTGAAAAAAAGGAAGAGATTAAGGGATTAATAAATTAATTTATCTCTGCAACATCTTGTGTCCATCCTTCCTTCTCCATTCATATAACCATTTTTCATAATTCAAAGCTGAACTACTGCATTAAGCTCAAACTGACCTCTCTGTTTCAAGTCTTTTCACTAACTAATGCATGGTCCACAAACAGCTAAGAGTAATATTAATGGGTTAAGTTTAGTTTCTTTTTAGATTAGGGAATAAATCCTATCCTTTATTTACCTTTCCTTTCCTACCTTAATCCTTTCAAGAATTATAAATAGGTTTTGTTAATCTGTCTCCAAGTAGTTTTACTCAGCCATAATCTGACTAGGCCCAACAGTTATACAGAGCCTTAGCTCACAATAGCTGGCAGGCAACTGCCTTTTACAACAACAACAAACAGAGATAACAAAAATACTGTGTCCCAATTTCCAACTAATAATTCTTTCCCCAGTTTAGCAGACATTATTTATCTTCACTCAAATAGACCTTGCTATTGTTAAGACACAACATACTACATCTTGGCTATGAATCATATATAAAATCACACACACATATAAACCTTATGCATAAAAATATATAAATATGTTATATGTACATATCTTTATTAAAGCAATAATTGCCATATTTATCTAACATATTAGTCACAGGCAAATCAAATTAATGTTAATGTAGGTCTGAGTGGCTATTTATAACAAAAATGCATTTCTGTACATTACTCCAAATCATTGCAACATTGACATCACATGTGCATACACAGCATGAGTTTTGCAACTTGTTCTTTCCCTCATGGAAACCAGGAATAATTCAAATATGATCACTTCATAAATACGATCTGTCATTTGAAGGTAGATTTTTGTAATCACTATTCAAAATATTTCCATAATCTTATTTTTAAATGGAAATTCCTTTTAAAAGAAATTATTTTAAGTGGGTGGCACCAAGGTGACATAAAAGGAACAAGGTCCCTCCTGATCTATCCTAAATTACTCTCCAAATGACTTTGATACTTATGCCTCAAGACAAATCCTGGAACAGAAGAGCCACAAAAAAGACAGGATGAAACAATTTTTCAGTCCAAAGCAACTTAGGGAGTCCACAGTAAATGTCTATCATGCCAGGATGGGAGTGGAGACCTAATGGGGAGCCAAATCAGGTCCTGCCACAAGCCAGCACAAGCCTTGGGATCAGCAAAGGAGCAATGGCTTTGGGATCTCTCAACCCACTAATGGCAAAGGGGTGAGAAAACTAGTCAGAAGGAGATTCCAGGGATCTCTTTGTTGGCTCAGAGTGCAGGGCTCTGTTGCATTGCCCATACACTGTTTGAGATCACAGTCCTGGGTCACCATAACAGGGTGAGGAAATGCATTAGTAGATCAGGGTTTGCAGCTACAGGGGAGCAAGGGACCCTGGTCACAGAATGGAAACACAAGCCAGGAGAATATTAAACATACTTTATCTTAGATTGTAACTTTGAAAGAACTGAAAACTTATAGATCTCTGGAGTTACCTCTGAAAGGAGCTGCACAAAGAGACATTGCCTCCTTCACTACAGGAACTGAGCCCAACATTAATAGTTTTTTAAAGTTAAAAAAAAAAAGAAATTCAGTATAGGCCGTTAGTTTAGTGATGAGGAAGACCAAAACAAAAATTCAGAAGACAACAAAGTCAAAACCACTGCATTGAAAGCCTAAAAGAAAAGTGTGACTTTGTCTCAAGTTCAAAAAGAATTTCTAGAGGAGCTCAAAAAGGATTTTAAAAACAAATAAGAGAAGTAGAAGAAAATTGAGGAAAGAAATGATAGACAGGAGAATCATAAAAAAATCAAAACCTTGGTAAAGGAGGCACATAAAAATACTGAAGAAAATAGTACTTTAAGAACAGAATAGACCAATTGATAAAAAAGAGGTTCAAAAATCTTCTGAAGAGAAGAACTCTTTCAAAAGAATTATTTATCAAATGGAAAAGGATACACAAAAATTTTACTAAAGAGAAAAATTTCTTAAAAGGCAGAATTGACCACATGGAAAATGACATATAAAAATTCACTGAAGAAAAGAATTCTTTTAAAAAGTTTAATTATCCAAATAGAAAAGGAGTTATAAAAAGCTTACTAAAGAAAAAAAAAATAAGTCAGAATTAGGCAAGTAGTAGCTAGTGATTCCATGAAGCATCAAGAAACAATAAAAGAAAAATTTTAAATGAATAATAGAAGAAAATGTGAAATATATTATTAGAAAAACAACTGATCTGGAAAACAGACCTAAGAAAGATAATGTAAAATTATTGGACTACCTGAAAACCATGATCATAAAAAGAGCCTATGCATCATCTTTCAGGAAATTATCAAAGAAAACTGCCCTGATACTCTAGAATCAGAGAGTAAAATAGAAATGTAAAGAATCCACCAATCGCTTCTTGAAAGAGCTCCAAAAAGAAAACTCCCAGGAATATTATAGCCAAATTCCAGAACTACCAGGTCAGGGAGAAAAATATTGCAAGCAGCCAAAAAAGAAGTAATTTGAATATTTTTGGAGCTGCATTTAGGTGAAAAGGAAAGATTTAGCAGCTGCTATATTAAAGGATTAGAGGGCCTGTAATATAATATTCCAGAAGGCAAAGAAACTAAAAATGCAACCAAGAATCACCTGCCCAACAAAACTGAGTATAATCCTTCTAGGGCAGGAGAGCAGGAGGAAGAGGGGAATGGGCATTCTCTTTGTTCCTATTTGTATGGAAAATAAGGGAGTTTGACCAGATGATAACTAAAATGCCTTCAGCTCAAACATTATATGAATCAATATGCCATACTGCTCAAAGATACTGCTAGTAGCCTATCTACAATTGCTATATTCTAAAAATATAGGGGATTTCCTTTGATTGGAAGGAATTTGAAGTTAGATAAAAACTATTTTGTGTTGAATTATTCTAAAAATGATCACTTACTTATATATTTCAATTGTAGTGTTTCTTTTTACCAGGCAAGTTACATCTAGTAGGATTTTTTTATATGAAAGCTTTTTAATATAATTATTTAAATTTTTTAACATCCTTTTTTTTTTGCTTAATTTTGAGTTTTATGTTCTCTCCTTACCTCAGAGAAAAGACACAGGAAAACTGCCTCATCCCAAACTCAATAGGGAAGGGGGGCTAAATAAGGATTCCTTCCAAATGAGAACTCACTGCCACCTAAACTCCACTAAGAAGGTAAGAAATTCAATATAGTTGTCAAAGAAAATGAACAATGAATAGGACACATGCCCAATTAATTTTACTGTAATTTTTTTAAACACTTACCTTCCATTTTAGAATCAATACTGTGTATTGGTTCTAAGGCAGAAGAGTGGTAAGGGTAGGCAATGGGTGTTAAGAGACTTGCCCAGGGTCACACAGCTAGGAAGTATCTGAGGCCAGATTTGAACCTAGGACTTCCTGTCTTTAGGTCTAGCTCTCAATCCACTGAGCCACCCAGATGCCCCCTTACTATAATTCTAGAGTGTTAAAAAATTAAGTTAACTTCTTTTTTTTAATTTTTTTTAAATTCTTTTATTTTTTTTAAACCCTTGTACTTCGGTGTATTGTCTCATAGGTGGAAGAGTGGTAAGGGTGGGCAATGGGGGTCAAGTGACTTGCCCAGGGTCACACAGCTGGGAAGTGGCTGAGGCCAGGTTTGAACCTAGGACCTCCTGTCTCTAGGCCTGACTCTCACTCCACTGAACTACCCAGCTGCCCCCTAACTTCTTGCTTTTAAAATGAAACCAACATAGCCAATATTTCATATACCCCCAAGTAATGTATAATGTATACTTTATTCTTTTTTTTTTTCTTGGTTACTGCTAGGTTTTGGATTTCCAGAAATCTGATACTGCTGAGTTACCTATCTACATAGCCTTTCTTGTTAGGAAAAGAAAAAGTGTCCTAAATTCAAGTTTCTTTTTTAAAAATGGAACTGAAACAAAGATGCAGGAAAACAGTCCTATCCCAAACTCAATAGGAAAGGAAAGCTAAATAAGGATTTCTTCCAAATGAGAACTCACTGCCCTCTAAACTCTATTCTGCCTGTGAGATTCTCTGATTCTATGAAATGCTGGCTTCTTAAAATGCAGATTATAGATTACATAACTTTTTATATTCCACTGAGCTTTGAAAATGTTTAAAAGAAATGTGGGGCATATCTGTTAAGAAAAAAAATAGAAAGAAAGAAATTTCTCAGAATAAATACAACTTCATGTTGTAAAGATACCATTGAATTGCATGCTATCACAAAGAAAAAAGGAAGCAAGAAATAAATGTAGATAGGCTAAAAATAATATTATCCAAACAGCACCTTCCAGGGTATGATTCCATAGTTTGAAAGCATTGATATTTGCATTAACTTGTTCAGACAACTTGTGTCCTTTAGTATTACTGCTAAATGAGTAATAACTAATGGTAATGTCAGTAACTCAATTTCTATCCAATGGGGAAAGTAATATATAGTTTGGGAAATAGAATGTGCCTCTTCCTCTAATACATCTTATACCTATTTGATCTCACCAAGACCTAGCTTCCCCCAGACAATACCCCATCCTTAGCTATCATCTCCAGTGCTGGCTACATCTTCATTTATATTCACTCATCCCAATTCTGGAAGGGAAGCTGGTGTATTCTTTGATCCTCACAACCATTTGGAGATTCTTAATTTGCTCTCCATCTTTGAAATTTATTCTTTTAGTTATTTTATGCTATTTAGAGCACTGTGGCTATTGAATATAGGTCCCCAGGATTATTAGTCCTCCTTTTTATGCCAACTTCTCACCCCCAACACTTGCCCTAATACTAGGGGACTTCAACTTTCATACTAATGCTTGCTCAAAACTACCTCAATATCCAATATCCAAATCTTATATCCTGTCCCTAAATTCAACCTCAACCACATTCAGGAATGGTCACAGCTTGAATCTCACCATTACCAATAAGTTTTCTATTTTCTTAATCAAAAGCTTTGACATTCCTTTGATTTGTCATCATCAACCAAACCCTATCTACTATTTTTCCCCTAATATTTTCATATATGTCCAGATTTCACCCATCCAAATATGGCAAATGACAAAGAGCAACTGGTAAATTACAAAGAAATAATAATATTCACCATTTGAGAATATATTTATGAACAAAATTAGGGATCTCTGAAATCCTAACTTAAGTACTACAATACAGAGGGTCAGTCTCAATTTGTGAATAATATTTTTTGGCATCTGTATCTGGGATCAGAATTAATGGTAGGAAAAACTGTGTTTATTTTGGGTTAGAAGAAGGAGAGGAGTATTAAAATTCTTATGAAATCTAAGTTTCTCACTAAGATCACTTGTCATTCATTTGTTTCTTGGTGGAAAAATTTAACATGTTTAATTTATAGTAACCTAAAGAAAAAATTACTCTGCAATAACAAAGAAATGGGTTACTAAAACAAATTATATTTCCTTACCTAATGCAGTGCTACTTAATAAATTACTTGGAGACACATAATGGAATGTGAGTGTTCACTAGGTTATCTAAGCACTATTTCCTTTGGCATTAATGATTATAATATGACAGTGTTGTTTGCATGAGTTATGCCCTTACTTAATGTAACGATAGCTTACCCAAAATAATGTTACTGTTCTAATTAATTTAAATCGCTCTTTTTCTGAGGCATAAAGGAATAGATTAGGTGAGTGATTTACCATGTTCTTTATTCTCCACCAGGTTTATCATGAAAACAAAAAAAGAAAAACATTTCAGATCCATTGACCTATTCTCTGTTGTCCAATAAAACAAAACACTTTTATTTGCTATCTCAGGAGTGTTCTGAAGCAAGTGACCTTTCTCCACATTTTTAAGGTTAAATCCCATAGGAATATATACACAAACTTGAGGAGAAATGCCAAAATGATTGATTTATTGAAGCAGAAATTAGAATAGAAGGATTCTACAATGCTTCTCATTACTCAACACATCATTTGTTCTGGTATATTATATAGTTTAAGAAAAACTAGAAAGTTCTTTCTCCTAAGAACTGAAGTAATGCATTTTGTGTATTTCTCCCTAATATCTTTCCAAATATTAATAATTGTAACTTCCTCAGCAAAACTCTATGTCAATATTTTATTACTAAGCCTAGAAAAATGGGATTTTTCAAAAAGAAACTGCAATGGCTTGTTAATTACTAGGATAGTATTTAGTGGTTATTACATGAGAGCTGATTACTGAGTACCAATTTGAAGCAGTTTTATTCAATAAACATTTATCCTGCAATTTTTATTTACAAGGCCTTCAGTCCTTGGAATGCAAAGACCAAAAAGTTCCTATCCTCAAGGAACTTATAGTTTACTGGTGGAAATAACATCTATAAGAATAAGTGAATGTGAAGTATTCCAGTAAAATTAAGGAAAAGAGTACTACTAACTTTACAGAAGATAAGAAAGTCCTTGTGGCAGGGATAGCAATTGAGCTGCGCTTTAAAGGAAGTTAAGAATTCTAGAAGGTAGAGATGAGTTGGCAGTACGCTTGAGAAATAAGGGTAGGGAGTCACTTATAAAGAGGAGATAGGTTTAATGTACAGATAGCTAAGCAGAAAGCATAATGGCTCAATTCCCATTTATTTCTGTTTTCTCTTGAATTATTTTAGTCTATGATAATGATCTTCAAATTTTTCAGTTTTTCAAATCTACCTTTTCAGGGTAGCAAATATTTAAGAGGAAACAAAGAAGCAGCTAGATGGCACTGTGGATAGAGTATCAGGCCTTGCCCTTTTGTCTTAGAGTAGCTACTAAGATAGAAACTAAGGATTATGGTTTTTTTTAAGGAAATGAAAACCCAAGATAAATATGAAGATAGTAAGAGAGCACCTATTCCCCAAAATGATTCAAAGTATCTCCCCTGAACAAACTGCCTCCCAGCATAGTGAAGGAATTTGTGTGACTTAGATGTGACTATCAAACCCACTTTCAAAATCTTGGAGATGAATTATAAGATTAGACAAAAAATAGGATAGAAAAATAGCACAAATTCTAGATCAGGGATTTCAACTGCAATGTGGTAATGTAGAAAGAATGCTAGATTTAGGATCAGAGTGCTTGGTTTCAAATCTTGGATATATCACTATAACACTGACCTTGTTCCCCTTATACCCTATTATATCTGCCCCTAAAATTTCTAGAGGCACCCCCTTGGAAAGCAGGCTATTTTTCTCCCAATGCTATTGGCTCAGCCTCCATCCAGATATGGTTCCAACACTGGGGCATAGCAATATTCTCTGACTGGTTTACCCATGGTAGTGACTTATCTGTAAATTCCTCCACTTTACAAGACATGGCAGAACTGAAGCTGCTCAACCATATAAAGTAAACAGAAAACAACTAGAGGAAAATGTGGAAGACACAGTACCAAAGAGTACATTAGATGGGAAGAGTTTCTGTGCTCAAGGGAGAGTCAACTGGAAACCCAACTGAGATCAGTCCTCATCCCTAAGGGTTTACTATAGTCCTCACATGCCCTCCAACATTGGAGATCTATGTAAATAGAGATTTGAGGAAATGTGTGCAATAGTGGAAATAGAAAAAGCCAATGTGTAAAGAGGGAAACCAGAGACAAGCAAATTAGGATATGTGACAAGGTTTAAAAGACTAAAAGTCCAAGGGAAAAGGTCTGAGAATAATAGAAGCAGATAAATTAACAAAAGAGCCAAAAACACAAAGAATAATCACAAAGTCAAAAGGAGATCAACAAGCATAATCTGAAGGAAAATAAACTAACATTTCTTATCCAAAAGAATTCTTCAGACTATACAAAAATGATGGAAAAATAGCAAGTTCAAACATCCAAAAGAGAAATAAAAATGGCAAACAAAAATAATAGGAAAGAGATTGTCAGAAAGTGAGTCCCTTCATAATGCAAAACATAAAAAGGCAAAACTAAAAACAAATAAGGTACACAATGAAGATTCTCTTTTTTTAATGGAGATTCTCTTTGAAGAAACAGAAGTTGAGAGAGAAAGCATATTGAGAATAAAAAAATAAAAAAATACCAAAATAGAAGGGAAAGACAATGTTAAACACTTATTCTAGATGAGGAGGAGAAGGAGGAACAGGAAAAGGAAGAGGAGAGAAAGGAGATGAGATGTAGAAGTGCAAACCTCAAAAAGAGAATAGGGTTTAAAATTCTATTTAAACCTAAAGTTATGAGATAACTGGGGCTATATACTGTGTTCAGAAGAATTGTAACATCTGGGGCAAGGACTAACTTCCTTTACTAGATGTGAAGCATTCATTCAAGCTACCAAAAGTTCAGGAAACAAATCCAATATGGAAGAAATTCAATGAGGTTGTTTTCCCCACCTATTCCTATGATTAGATGGGCCAAGATTCTGATTTTTCTATAAGGACTGTAACAGAAAAAAACCTTTGGGATTTAAACTAGTGATGACAGAAACGTTTTTGTTCTAATAGAGGGCATAGCACACATAAGTTTGAATATGTATCCCTACTCTAGCCTGTATTTATCTGGCAGACAATGTTAGTCAGATGTCAACTGTATGCCACACAAGCTCAATGGGGAAAAGATCTAGTATAAGCAGTAGTGTTACAGCATCAGAAAATATCAACAATCCTGTACTGTCAAAGGTATGAGTTGCCATTCCACAATGTATCTTGTCCATACGTGTTTCTTACATTTGCTCCTCTACAAATATATCCTTCCACAGTTACTCGTTCCATTGATAGTATGTGTTTTTTATGGGAGAATGTACTTCAGGTTTAGTGGGGAAAATGTTTTGTTGATACTTTTCTCATCATTAATAGTTGCTCCTCAAAAAATAAATTTTATATATTGGAGAAGGTTATACTACTCAAACAACTCAACCATTACTGAGAAGAAATAAACACTGGAAAAACATAATCATATATGGATACAATTAATGATTTTCTATTAAAGTCCAAAGAACCACAGAGAAATTAGGGTGGACTTTAAATTTAATATATAGTTTATTTCATTTCTATTCCTTTTTATTTGTTATTCAAAGGAATATGTATTTGCACGAGAATCCCAAAGCAATTTTTACCTACTGGGCCAGTCAATTCTGTCACATAACAAAATAATTTGTTTAAAATTGAAATTTGGTAGATTAAATTAATTTTTATTTTTAAGCGAATTGTATTGTTGATTCAGACTCAATTTTGTCTGTATTTACTAAGGCAGATGCATGTTTTTTATGACTAGTCATATGAGGAATAGAAGCTAGAGATGGAGGAAGAGGTAATAGCTAATATAGCAAAGAATAGAATTGGTAAATGCAGACATGAATCAAAACATTTTTCTGGACACAAAGAATTCTGTTAAACTAATGTTTTTCAAGCTATAAATTTATTTTTCACAATATTTATATAGAGAATTTAACATTTTGGCATGCATATATAACCACATATAACAACCTGTGAAACAGATCATTATTGAGTCATTTTTAACAGTTGAGGGAATGAGACTACAAAGAAATGTAGTGATTTTTTTTCTAAAAATGATAACTATTAGAGATGGAAAAGTCTTAGTTTCATTCTACATTAGCAAAATAGAAACATGTTATTCCACTCTATTAATAGAGCCACTTACTAAACACAAATATATTAAAAAACCATTGCCACACTATATTTGGCACACTAAGACCTGCAGTGAATATACTAGAATTGTCCTCAATAAAATCCACTAGATATAGTGCATACAGTTTCTTCCTGTGTAATAGGGGTTAGATTAATATAATTTCGTGGGAAGCCTTTGAAGCAATGAAGGAATCCTCAATGAAGAGAATGTATATGAAAAATGAAATAACCTGGGGCCCAGATAGGGAGGTCACATCAGAGCTTTGGAATTAGAGTTGCAAAGGATGAGCTCATCCAAATTAACCCTTTCATTTCGCAGATTAAGAGACCAAAGGCCAGAAAGATGAAGGAATTTGCTCAAAGTTCACACAGCCAGTAGATGGCAGTAACAGGACAAAAATTCAGATCTGAATTAAAATTTATTCTTCATTCACAATATTTTTGTGCCAAAATTTTTAAACCCTGTTAGCCTATTTTCATGTCAGGGATAAATGGAGAATATAACATATTCTAGTATATTTTTGAATCACAGTGATGCAGGACATGGGGTGGATACATTTTATGCTTAAGTCTAAAATAAATAAATTATATTAATAAATTGGGAACTTTGGTCTTTCCAGTCTTAGTAGAGCATTTCCATATTGAAACACTTGATTAAAATGATGACTCACATTCTTTTTTTAAATAAACGTATTTTACTTATGCAAAGTACTGGAAATATTTTAACTTTTAAAATTTATTAAAGTGTTAAGAAGCATAAATAATGGTACTTTAGCATTTTGTTGCTCCAAATGCATGGCTCCTGTTGCACTGAAGGCAGTGAATTCCAATGCGGGGGTTAAAAGTTCCAGGGGCGCAGATCACTGTAAATAAAGAATAAGCTAATAAATAAAGGATCTCTTAAAAAGGTAATCTGTGTTGATATGATGTTATACTTAGAGAATTAACTTAAAAAATTAGTTGAAATAATTAACTTCACCAAAGTTACAGGATAGAAAAAACTGATATAAATTATCAGCATTTCTATATATTGCCAACAAAGCCCAGCATCAAGAGGTAGAAAAAAATCCAGTTAAATTAAAGTTAAATGATATAAAATACTTGGAAGTCTCTCTACTAAGACAAATCCAGAAACTATATGAACTCAATAACAAAATGCTTTTCACACTAATAAAGTCAGTTCTAAATAGTTAGAAAAATATTATATGTTTATGGATAGACTGGTCAAAAATAATAAAAATGATAATTTTACCTAAATTCATCAACCTATTCAGTGCCATACCAGTCAAACTGCCCAAAAAGTATTTTATGGAGCTAGGGAAAATAATAACAGAATTCATTTGGAAGAACAAAGGTCATGAATATCAGGAGAAATCAATGAAAAAAATGTGAAGGGAAATAGTCTTGCAGTACTGGATCTTAAAGTATGTTATAAAGCAATAATCATTAAAACAATCTGGTCCTGATTAAGAAATAGAGTGATGGATCAGTGAAATAGATTAGGTATTGAATTAAGTAACTGAAAGAACAGGTGGGTTTGGTATGGGATACAGGCCAGTATCAGAAGATTATACTGTGTTTGGGAAGACCGCCCAAGTACAGGGCTAACAAAGTCAGACTCTGAGATGGCACACAAACACCCACTTAGCCAAAATGTAAAAAAGGTGTTTGTTTAAATAAGGGAAAAGTAAAAAGTAATTGGATCAACTAACACTACAGATTTCTACCTAAACCCACAAGATCTACAGGTCCTGGTACCAGGAGTCTTTGTGGATTTCCTACACTGAGCTCACCTATCAATTTAGAGACCTAGACCCTAAGATAAATATCCTAAACTAACCCAAAACAAACCTCCTTTGTTGATAATAGAGGTAGTTAAGCAGCTAGGCAGGACAGGGCCCAAGGGGATGGTTTGAACCAGAAAGGATCCCAACCAGAGTCTCAGAGACTTGAGATGGCTCAACTGTACAGGATAACACAGGGAGCTCACAAGATGATTCACTCAGGTAACAGGGAAGCAGTTAGGATGGAGAAGTCCAGATATACCAAAGCCAGCAAAGGAAGGCAATTCAGTCCTCTCTTCAGGTAAAGAGAGAATGAATCCTCCAGCATAAGCTAACTGACTCCCTCCAGCAGAATTCTAGAATTCTTACTCCTGCTTTCCCATTTCTCTGAATCCTCTGCACACGCTTTACTTATAACTAGTAACATATGACCACAGTAATTTAGTATTTGATAAATCAAGAGCTTTTGGAATAAGAACTATATGACAAAAACGATTAGAAAAATTGGAAAATGATATGGCAGAATCTGGAAAAAGTTCAATATCTTCTACCATACACCAAGATAAGTCAACATGGATACATGACTAAGACATAAAAGGTGATACCACAAGCAAATTAAGGGAAAATGGAATAGTTTACATGGATGAGGGAAGCACAGAGTCAAACAAGAGATAAAAAACATTATAGGATGCAAAATGGATCATTTTAATTATGTTAAATTTAAAAAGATTCTGTAAAAACAAAACCAAGATTAGAAGGAAAGTAGAAAGATACAGGAAATTATTTATAGGAAGTTTCTTTGATAAAAAAATTTTCAAATATATAGAGAACTAAGTCAAATTTACAAAAATATAAGTCATTCTCCAATTGATAACTAGTCAAAAGATAAGAATAGGCAGTTTTCAGATGAAGAAATCAAAGCCAATTTAGTCATGTAAAAAAATTCTCTAAATCAATCTTTGAGAAGTACAAATTAAAGCATCTCTGAGGTATCACCTCATACCTATCAGTAGGTATGACAAGATGACAAAAAAGAAAAATGATAAATGTTGGAAAAGATGCAGGAAAATTGGCATACTAGTACACTGTAAGTAGAGTTGTAATCTGATCCAACTGTTCTAGAGAGCAATTTGAAACAAAGATCAGAGGGATCTAAAACTGTGCATATGATGTGACTCACCAATACCAACCAATACTAGGTCTGTATCCCAAAGAGATCAGAATTAAAAAAAGGAAAAAGATCAATTTGTACAAAAATATTTATTGCACTTCTTTTTGTGGTAGCAAAGGACTAGAAATTATGGGATTGTCCATCAACTGGGGAATGGCTGAACAAGTTGTGGTATATGATTTTGATGGAATATTACTGTTATAAGAAATGATCAATGGAATGATTCTGGAAAAACTGGGAAAACTTACATGACCTAATGCAAAGTGAAGTGAGCTGAACCAGGGATAAATTGTACACTGTGCTAGCAATATTCTTTGATGAAGAATTGTGAATGACATTCTCAGCAAAGCAGTGATCTAAGAGTATCTCAGAGACTCATGATGAAAAATGCCATCTGCCCTCCCAAGAAAAAACTGGACTATGAATGTAGACCAAAACACATGATATGATAAAATATTTCTTCTCCTCCTCCTTCCCCTCTTCCTTCTCTTCCTCTTCTTTTTTTCTTTTGACATCTCTTCCACAAAATGACTAATATATAAAAATGTTTTACATGATTATACATGTAAAATCCATATCAGATTGCTTACCATCTTGGGGAAGTGGAGGGATGGGAAGGAGTGAGGGAGAGAAAGTGGGAAGGATCTCATTCCTCCTTCCAATAAGTACTCTGAAAGTTGACAATGATCTTGACTTCCATGTTAAGACAATAAACACTATTTCCATCTGAATGGCACTTATCAAAAATATATATGCACACATATGACCACAGATTTATATCCTCACAACTCTGTGAAGTAGGTTGGGCAGGTGGTGTCATTCATGTCTTACAGGTTAGTTAAGAAAGGCCCAGAGATAATCAGAATCATGTGGGTAATTATCATAGTGGAACCCAGAATTTTTTTTTTTTTGCCTTTCTTCTAGTGTTCTTTTTATTACATGTTGTTGCTTCTCAACCTGATAAAAGTTGCCTCTGGCCTTCCCATACAACTGATCCAAATTTTTTTTTAAATCTTTCATAAATTGCAGGGTAAGATAAAAAATACTGACATTACTAAGGGACAAGTATGGAGGTGAAAGTAATGGCAAAAACAAGCAAGCAAACAGTGAGTAGGCATTTAAAGAAACTCGGCATCAGAAAGATCTTTAGAACTGTAATGAGGGAAGAACATAAATGGGTTGCAAACAGGTATAAGTTTGCAAAGAAAGCAGTGTGCTGGATCAGATCGCATGCTGTGGAACTGATGATGTGAATTCTGGAACACAGGGAACACCTGGAACGCAAGGTGGACATCAGGAGTTGCTGGGGGCTTTTTGGACTTCCTGTTGAGGAAATGGCCTGCTCTCATTGTCTGTGAGCTGAAGAGGTTTGGTTTGTTCCTATCCCCTGGAGCCAAAGTTAGCCACTTTGGTGTTCCTGCTTGGAGAAATCCTTCAGTCATTTATAGTCAAAAGTGTTTCTTGCCTTCTGAGTGTTCCCAGTTGATTTGAAGTTCTGTGCCAGCAAGCCAGTATACCTGTCTGTGGTGGAAAGGCCTGAAGCCATCTTGGGCCTAACCTTGCTAGGGTTGAACCCTGCCATAAAAGATTCAACCTAAACCTCCCTGAAAAACTATATTCCTTACCGAAGTACTTTTAGAGGAGTAACAGTCAGGTAGTCAGATAGCTTGGGGAAATTTAGACAGAGTGTCTAGGGAGCTTGGAAGAAAAAGAAGATACCCTGATGCGAGGGTTATAGAAGGTGGGGAATATAGCTAGACCCCTTAGTGTTAGGGTGCCCTATTTCATTAATCCACCCCTCCATCAAACTATGTTTTTAAAATAAACCCTGTCCTATTTTGAACTCAGTCTGGTAGTTTGGGGCACACTGGTCACTGGGAGGAGGCCTTCTCTGTAGGTTACCAAGGAACCAACTAAACCTTGGTATCTTACCATTACTAACACCAACCATCAAGAATATCCTAATATTTCAGAACACAGAAGGTTACAATTTACCATGGAATAAGAGATCTGAGAATATATGTTCAATTGGATAGTGTTCAAATGAAGTCATGAATATAGATCATTTACTAGAAAATGAAATTGAATTTTATCTAAAAGGAGGAGGTCAAATAAAATGTACTGCCATGATATTTGAAATGTGTATATACAAAGGAGAAACTGAAGATTTCACATTAAGTAAAAAATTTTGGTAGAAAGTCAGAGTTTGAAGAGATAGGACCAAGAGCACAAGTGGAAGAATAATTTTTGAAAAGCAGCAAAAAACATATTTTCCTTGGGAAAAGGATAATGAAAGGTTGGCCAGAGGTTAATGAATATTCTGAGATGGACAGCAAAGTGTGCTGATGAGTTCTATACCTCATGGTCTCTGTTCTTAATAAAATAGGAAACAAAGTCATTTTCCAAAGGTTGGAACATAAGATGATGTAGGGGTTTGAAGCTTGAGTGAAAGGATGAAGGTTTGGAACAGAAGCTTTTAGTAATAGGTTAAAGAATCAATGAGAAATTGATGTTGGGGGGGAAAGTATTGCTTTTGAAACCTAAGATGAGTAGAGAACATGAACAATGGGATGAAATCATTCTGTGTCCTTTGGTAGAAAATGTATGAATTTAGATGCAGTATGTATAATTTTCCTGGTAGGTGCTATAACATATTTATGATGTGAGAAGAGTACGATGCATTTTAACAGACGGTTTTTTCATGGAATGAGGGTGAGGTTATGCAAGTGTCATGGGAGAAGAGAATAGGAATTAAAAGTTTGCAAAAAGTTAGAGGCAGAATATATATACAAAAGATGGCACACACACACACACACACACACACACACACACACACACACACACAGAACTAAAAGGCTTAAAACAGCATGTGTGGCCATGACTAGTCTTAGAGCTTCCAACAAATAGAGGGGATGTTCTGTTAGAGCCAATAAAAGACTATACATTTTATGACTGATGATTTAGATTACTGGAACAGATCACCATTTAAGGGATTCAAATTATTATGAGAATATAAGTTGTAGATTTTTTGCTTTTCTTGACAACTAGTAAAAATAGGCAAAGACATCTGTGTTACAAAATTAACAAAATAGAGGACTCAATATTTTTCTATTATCCTGCCAACCTCTCAAACTTCTCTAAAATAGAAATTATAAATCAAAGGTAAACTACTTCAGCTGTCTCCATGATTCAGCTGAATCCAAAAGAAGGCTAAAAGGAAAAGAAAGCAGACCCATGAACTGACTTCAACAGTGAGCACAATGGACGCTCCTCCCTAACCTTCTGAGATACTGGCTGTGAGGCTGCACTTAGCTGGCCCAAGGACAAAGACAGACATACAAGCTCCCAACAAAACTAATGCCATATCTCGGTGGTCCCCCTCTCTCTCGAGGGCCATGGAGATCCCAGCTTCCAGTTATAGAATTTTGCTCAGTTATGATAGCCTTGTAGCTCCAGAGCAATTTTCCAGAAGTTGTAGCAGCTCCTACCTGAGGAGGTGAGAGGCAGAGGAAAAGCAAGAGAGATCAAAGCATAGAGAGAGACAAAGACAGAGAATCAGACATATGGAGAGAAAATAGTCACATCTGTGTTGCAAAAGATCTTTGCAGGAACAGAGAGAAAGAAGCAGGATACATGTCTGGGCTCAGAACTACAGAAAACAACCCTGTAGTACCAGCAAAGCAGCAGCTCTCTGAATTATTAGTGTCAGGTCAGAGAACTTTGGAACATAGTCAGGGGGTGTGGGAGGAAGACAAATGGAAGGGTATGGGCGGCACTCCACTAAACCTAAAAGAACTCACCTCTAGCTGGGATAAGTCTTATCTCCCCAAAAGTCATTAGTGATAGAGCTCAAGCTGCTGAACCATGAATTGATCATAGTGGGAAAAGCCTGACAAAATTTGAGATTCAGAGCCGAAGGAAACCACCATCAGAGGGAAGAGAGGCAGACATTGTAGGGGGAAACAAAGGGAAGAAAATCCTGAAATTATCCAAAATATAAGGAAAAAGAAAACCCAAAGACCTTGAACATAAGCAAAAAATTGAACAAGGAAGACATTAACACCAGAAGGAAATATGACTCCCAGATCTATTAAATGAGTTCAGGTATCTATGAATAAATACTGCAAAACAAGGAAAAACAATCAACACGAGGAAATAGAGCAACCTGTGAAATTTGAGGAGAACATGGCACCCACAACACACTATTTCAGAGTGATTTAAAAGGGAAATGAGAATAATGAGAGCAAATTTTTTGGCTTATAAACAAAAATAATGGGAAGAATAGAAAAACCGGAATCTGTAATGACAAGCCTCAGAAACAAGAGAGAACAATGGATTGGGAATACAAAGACATAGAAATGAAGGACATTCTAGAAGAGAAGGGAAAAAAATAACATTAAAAGAAATTATGTTCACTGGATAATAAAAACATGCCATTCACAAAGACAGGACGTAGACAACCTAAAGATCATAGATCTCCCAAGGGAACATGACAGGACAAAAAACCTTAACACCATAATGATGGAAATAGTAGAAGAGAACTACCCAGAACGTCTGAAAATAGAAAATGGATTACCAATGAAAAAGAATTCAAAGATCTCTTCAAAAAAATGCCCAAAGCTACAAACTCCAAGACAAACACATAGTGATTAAATGTAATAATACAATTCAGAAACAAATTGTGCAAGCAATCAGAAGAAATACCCTTAAATATAAAGGAAAGGAAATTCAAACAACACAAGACTATTCTATACCCATTAGAAAACATCGGAGTAGAAAGCAGAGCCAAGATGGCAGCAAAAAGGTAGGGACTTCCTGAGCTTTATCAAATTTCCCTCCAATAACTCCTAGATCAGGAGTGAAGCAAGGATGTCCATTATCACCAGTATTATTTAATACCGTACAAGAAATGCTAGCTTTAGCAATTAGAGAAGAAAGAGAAAATTGAAGGAGTTAAAGTAGGCAATGAGGAAACTAAATTATCACTCTTTATGAATGATATGTTGGTATATTTAGAGAATACTAGAAAATTAACTAAAAAACCAGTTGAAATAATAACTTTAGCAAAGTTGTAGGATACAAAATAAACCCACATAAATCATCAGCATTTCTATATATTTCCAACAAAACTCAACAGCTAGAGTTAGAAAGAGAAACTCCTTTTAAAATTACTATAGACAGGGGGCAGCTGGGTAGCTCAGTGTATTGAGAGCCAGGCCTAGAGATGGGAGGTCCTGGGTTCAAATCTGACCTCAGACACTTCCTCGCTGGGTGACACTGGGCAAGTCACTTGACCCCCATTGTCTAGCCCTTACCACTCTTCTGCCTTGGCTCAAAGAGAGAAAGTAAGGGTTTATAAATAAATAAATAGAATAAAATAAATTAAACAAAATTACTATAGACAATATAAAATATTTGAGGAATATAGTTGCCAAGACAAATGTAGGAATTATTTGAATACAATTACAAAATATTTTTTACACAAATAAAATTAGATCTAAATAATTATAAAAACATTAATTGCTCATGGATAGACTGAGTTAATATAATAAAAATGACAATCCTACCTAAAGTAATTTATTTATTCAATGCCATACCTATCAAACTGCCAAAAAACTATTCTATAGAACTAGAAAAAATAACAATAAAACTCTTCTGGAAGAACAAAAGGTCAAGAATATCAAGGGAATCAATTTTTTTTAAATGAGAAAGATGGTAGCCTAGCAGTCCAAGATCTTAAACTGTACCTTAAAGCAGTAATCATCAAAACAATCTGGTACTGGATAAGAAATAGAAGGGTGGATCAATGGACTAGACTAAGGCCAAATGACCTCAGAAAGCTAGTGTTCAATAAACCCAAAGATCCCAGCTTTGGGGATAAGAACTCACTATTTGACAAAAACTGTTGGGAAAATTAGAAAACAATATGGCAAAAATTAGGTTTAGATCAGAATCTCACACCCTGTGCCAACATAAGGTCAAAATGGCTATATGATTTAAATATAGCAATATTATAAATAAATTTGGGGAATGTAGAATAACTTACCTGTCACATCCATAGGAAAAAGGAAGAATTTATGACCAAACAAGAAATAGAAAACATTACAAGACATAAAATGAATAATTTTGATTATATTAAATTAAAAAGCTTTTTTACAAACAAAACCAATGCAACCAAGATTAGAAGAAAAGCAACAAACTTTGGGAAAATTTTTATAATAAATTTCTCTAATGAAGGTCTCATTTCTCAAATATATAAAGAACTAAGTCAAATTTATTAGAATCCAAGTCATTCCCCAATTAATAGATGATAAAAGGATATGAATAGGCAGTTTTCAAAAGAAGAAATCAAAGCTATCAATAATCATATGAAAAAATGTTCTAAATCACTCTTGATTAAGGAAATACAGATTAAAACAACTCTGAGGTTCCAGCTCACATCTATCAGATTGGCCAATATGACAGTAAAGGAAAATGATAAATGTTCATGGGAATGTGTCAAAATGGGACACTAAAGCATTGCTGGTGGAGTTGTGAACTGATCCACCATTCTGGAGGGCAATTTGAAATTATTCCCAAATGGGCTATAAAAGAATGCATACCTTTTGATCCAGTAATATCACTATTAATTGTGTATCCCAAAAAGATAAAAAATAAAATGGGAAAAAACCTGTTTGTACAAAAATATTTATAGCTGTGCTTTTTATAGTGGTAAAGAATTGGAAACTAAAAGGATGTCCCTCAAATGGGGAATGGCTGAACAAATTGTGGTATATGATGGTGATGGAATACAATTTTTCCATAAGGAATGATGAACAAAATGATTTCAGAAAGAACTGGGAAGACCTAAGTGAATTGATGCAGAGTGAAATAAGCAGAACCAGGAGAACATTATACACAGTAACTTGGATATTGTGGAATGATCAAATGTGATAGATTACTAACAGCAATACAATGATCCAGGAAAATTCTGAGGGACTTCTGAAAAAGAATGCTAACCACCTCTAGAGAAAGAACTACTGTGGTAGAAATGCAGATGAAAACATATGGTTTATCACTTGTTTATTTGGGTATATGATTTGGTGGTTTGGTTTTACAAGATTATTCACTTAAAATGAATAATAAAATATATATTTTGCATGACAACACATGTATAACCCAGAATAAAATAAATAAATAAAGATAAAGAACTTAAAAAAAACACCTCCAAATGAATTCTGGAATGGCAGGACCAACAAAAAGAAGAGGTAAAACAATTTTCCTCCCCAAGACAACTTAGAATATAGGCAGGAAAGATCTGTCTCATTGCAGGGAGTCCAGTGCAGCTTGTACTCCAGCAAACCAGCAGCAAACCTTGATGGATACTGAATGACAGTAGCAGCTTCCAAAGTTTTTATCCCACAGAGGGTAAAGGAGTCATATACTGGGTTCTTTGCTGTCTCTGGGTGTAGGACTTTATTGCATTATCTATATATCTATAAATCTATGTTTCCGGGTTGCAATACCAAGGTGAGGAGGAGCAATAGCACACTAAAATATGCAGCCACAGGAGAGCATGGAATCTGGTCACAGTTCCAGAGCAGAAAAATTTTTATTGTCATTCACAGATCAAAGAACAGGTCTGGACAGCAGTGTCTACACCTCTCTTTAGATCATACTACCTTGGAAGAACTGAAAACTTATAGACCCTCCCCGAACCAACTCTGAAAACAGCTGCCCCAGAAGCCTGTAGCTTGGAACAATGCCTCTTCCACCACCAGAGCAGAGCCCAACCTTAACATAAACTTAAAAGTCAAGAAATAGGCTGGAAAATAAGCAAACAACAACAATAATAATAATAACCTGACCATAGAAAGCATGATGGTAATAGGGAGGATAAAAAAAACTCAGAAGACAGCAAAGTCAAATTAGTTACAACCAAGGCCTCAAAGACAATGTGCTTTGATCTCAGGATCAAAAAGAATTACTAGGAGAGCTCAAAATGAATTTTAAAAAATCAAGTAAGAGGAGAGGAAAAACTGGAAAAAGAAATGAGGATGGAAGAAAATATTTGCGAGGGGGGGATGGTAAAAAGCCAACAGCTTTATAAAGGAAGCACAAAGAAATACTTAGGAAAATAATGCCTTAAAAAAAAGAAGAATGAATGGAAAAAGATGTCCAAAAATTTAGAGAAGAACTTCTGAAAAAGAAGAATGGTCAAATGGGAAAATGTACAAAAATTCACTGAAGAAAATAACTTTTTAAAAAGTAGAAATGGCCAAGTGGGAAAGAGTATACAAAAGCCCTGTTATGATTAAAATTATTTCCAGAGACTGGTTTTGGGAAGAATGTCAATTTATTTACTGGGCGAGTATTATAACCAACAAAGTGAAAAGTCAGAAGCCCCCTTCAATGACCAAAGACCCCAAACTCCATTAAGTAGATATATAAATAGAGTTTTAGGAGCTTATTAGTCAGCTCTTCTCTTGAACATTCTAAGACATCTCTAATTAGAAAATAGCTAATTATAAGGTGGTCCATCAAGCTATCAACCCTTACTGAGATGAGGGTCACATAGACAAGAAAGTGAATGCTTGTCTCACTTTACTATTAAACAAATTTTGTTAAAAGGGGGACATTCATTGGGTTTCTTAAGTTCAAAGTACATGTAAAAAGCAGTCTTTGATCAAGAACCCAGAAAGAGAAATATATAGTAAATCTTTGCAAACCACAACACTCATAGAGAAATTAATAGGGTTTATGAAAAATTCTCATAATTACCCCATCGTTTCTTATGGAGACTGGGCCTCAGTTTTTCCAATGAAGCACTGTGATGATGAATATAAATTACATGGTAGACTTAATTATGATACATGAGTGTTTCTTAACATGATGTTAAAAGAGTTTAATAAGCACACTGACAGCAATTGGGGGCACTCCTCTTCTGGCACAAGGGTCTTACAAACAAACAAAATAATGGCACATGGAAGAGGTATGAAAAGGGTAAATCACCCAACCCCCACCCTCCAATCTGTTATGTACAAGAACTCCGAATTTCATGATGCAGGTGCCTGATTCCTGAGGGTATCTTCTAAAGTTACCATCCAGACTCATGCTGGTTTCTCTGAAAGATCTGTTTTCTCCTGGTCCAGGTGACCAATAGCATTTTCCCCTATATTTTCTCAAAAAATAGATCTTAATACAATTTAACACAGTCACTAAATCACTGAAATTTTGTACTGCCACTAATTAGGTCAGATGATGAGAATTAACTCAAATCTTAGGATTCTAAAATTACTAATATAAAGGATATTTAATTATGAACCTCTGTGCTAAGAAATTTTCATTTCCTATACTTTTAGCTGTCATTTATTTTTATCTGAACTAGAGACTTGCTTTGGAAAACTGCCAATAACAGATTGAAAGGAAATTTAAAAGAATCTATGAGAATTTAACCTTTAGAGCTAGCTTGTATAGTAAAAAAAAGATATGTATAAATATAAATGTATGTACATATATGACTTCTGAAACTTGATATTAGAATGCAGATGTCTTAAAAAATTAGAAACACTCATTTTGATATATGCTTGTCTTACTTTTCTACATTCTTAAAAGTCTTTTCACTTCAATTATTTTACTTCATTATAATAATTTCTTATTTTGTATTATTTGTTATTATTTTTTATTCACTTTAATCTTTCTCAAACTTTAATTTTCTCAATCCCTCTCAGGAGGATAAGATCTATTAAGGATTTTATCCTATACAAAACCCATAGGCAACAATGCTCTTTGCAAACATGTGGCTTCTATGCCTAAGCTCAATGGCTACATGAACAAATTCATCCAAAAGATGTTTTATCTTATTATTATAACAAAAGTCTTAGAATTAGATTATTAAAAAGCTAGGCAAATTATTCTACATTGTGTCAAATAAGTTGTCTATAGTGAAATAGAGTAAGTTTCTACCTATGCTCAAATAAACTAAATATTACATTTACATAGAGTAAGGCTCTTAGATCTTTTCCATATCTTTGTGTAATCTGCTTGCATTTCAGAGTATATCCCATACACAAGCGATAGTTTCACAACAAATAACAAGTGTTAAGTAGAATTAGATGTCACTTATAGATAACAAAAGATAGACTCTAAAATAGTTTTCTAAGATAAGTAAATGCACAAAATTATTTTAACCCCACATAGAAAAATATCTCTGATATGACCTTTTCAAACAATGGAATTATATTCTAGTTTAGATGTTCCCAGATCACTGCCTAATTGTCTAATCATTCCTATCCTACTCTAAATTATCTGAAGGACTTTAAATAATTAATGACAGTTAACAAGGCCAAATACTTATCTATATATGATTATGTTCAGATGAATGAAAAGAATTATAACTTCAGGTTTAATAGCTTTGATCTTACAAACTAATAGCTTAGATGTTTTAGCTTTAGACTAATAGATAAGCATTAATATATTGTTCACATATTTAACTGATCAATTGTTCTGATTAAGAGAACTGTTCTGTGAGAGGAAGAAATAGGGATATAATGAAAACAGCTTCAAAACTCATCCTTCAGTCCTATTTGAATTCAAATATGAAATATAAAGGCTCATCCTGAAACCAAGGGGAATCACAGAGAGATTCAGATGCACTTAAATGCCCTATTTTTCAAGACAGGGAAATCAAGTCAAGAAAATTCAACCTTCACCTTCATAAGGTCATTTTCATTTTTAAAATTTTTTTTCTAAACCCTTACCTTCCGTCTTCGAATCAATACTATGTATTTGTTCCAAGGGAGAAGAGTGGTAAGGGCTAAGCAATGTGCCCAGGGTCACACAGGTAGGAAGTGTCTGAGGCCAGATTTGAACCTAAGACCTCCCATCTCTAGGCCTCGTTCTCAATCCACTGAGCTACCCAGCTGCTCTCTCATTCTCTTAACTTTCCCAGAAGCAGACCTTGGACTGCAGGAAAACATGGCACTTTCCTTAATGATGGCCTTATGCAGGGTTACATACTGATATGTGAAATCAAAACTTAATAGCAGCTTAAAATTCTTTTTTCTCAAAAGCAAAATCTTTTTTTTTCTCAAAAAAAAATGTATGACCTATGAAGTCTTAACACTTGTGTGTATATTTTGTGTGCTTGTGTGTGATTATTATCTATCTAGAGAGATAATAATTTTGAAGATTCATGTGGAGAAACTTCCATAGACAATGAATTTGATTGATAAATCACAACGTTCTTTGCCCTACCATATTTTGCCATTCATTTTATCAATTGAATATTAAATACCACGAATTTCAAAAAAAAAAAAAACAGCTTAGGATCAAAGTATTGCTATTTTTTTTCATGTCTCAATATCTATCAATCAGGGTATACACTGATCTGTCATAGGAATAATTACAACGTAAACTTTCACAGTGAATAGTAGTTTCGAAAATGCTGAAATACTAAGAGCAACAATTAAACAGAATCTTCCCCAAAAGTCCACTGTTTTTCAGTTAATTCATGGGATAAAAAATAAGATGGTGAGTATTCAGTAGTTTCCCTTAAACAAACTTGTCATCTGCTATCCAGCTAATACATAAGATGCTAGTTACTTTAGCCAAATTAATCCATCTCAAAATAACTATCCAAGCACAGTTATAAAATCAGATCACAATCTTATTAAATCATTACACAAAAAATATTTCATAATTCACAAGTAAATAGTTCTGTAAGATAAATAAAATCTTAATGACTCCTGACAATAACTTTCCCTCTAATTATGGAGCAGCTATATTGGAGAAAGGGATAAAAAATTTTAAATTGATGTCATGAATTTTAAAAGTCATTTTTATAAATATTCAATTTTAAAATGCCCCATTTCCCCATAACTTTATCCCTATTTTCTTTTAAAGAGCTAGATCAAGTTTTAGTCTCCACCCCAAAGGCCTAATCAATTCTTTCAGTGTCCACTGAAAGAGCTGTTGCTAAGGAAAAACAAACTGTAGCTTCACCCCCCAAAATCAGGCTGGCTCAGAACAAAAGAAATTAGAATGAAAATTAAGAGGCACAGGATATTTTAATCTAGGCAATTTGTGAACTTTTAAGAGGAACAAAACCATCTCAGCCTAACTTCCCAACAAGAAGTTGGCCACTGCTTTTGTTAAATAATTCAATGAAAGAATCTCTCTAGCTACTTGCCTCAGCACAATTTTACAATTTTACATTCTAGTTGCTTACTTAAACTTCACTTTATTTGTTGAGGGGAGGGCAAAAAATAATAATTCTTAAGGATTCAAATACATGACAAATATTAAAGTGGGTAAGAGTCATATGATTTGCTGCATAGTTTCTAACTTTAAAACCAATTCATGTATGTTTTCTATTTTACTTCAATTTTGCAAAGTCTCTAATTGTATCCCAATAAAAATCCCTTACATTTCAGTTGACCTCTTAATTCAAATTTTTAAAGAACATCAACTCAAAATTCACCATACAGAGCACAGATCACAAGACACCTGGAGATTTTCTTTTTAAATCTAAGTTTTGTGCACACAAATCTCTGAAACAATTTAAATACTCAGATCCGACAGTCAGACAAGTTTGTTTACATACATAGACATATAACTGATAGCACGATAAGATATTTTTCATGACTAGACATTAATACAAAATTCTTCTTTCCCATAATTTATAATAATAGTAAGAGCCAAACTAACAAATTATCATATACTTTCTAGTTTAAGCCTTATCTATTTCAAAAATAAATAGCCAAGTGAGGACAAAATCTCCGCCAACGTTATGACAGATTTTATGTCTCTGCCCTGGAACCATGACCCCAGCCTGGATAATAGGTTAAAGAGCTGCCAGATGGCACCTATTCCTGTTCCCAATGCTATTATAAGAATTCCTTGAGATCTCTTTCCAATCAGATGTTCAGTTCTGTTATCATTTCTGGGTCCTGGACTTTTTCTGATGCCATTAACACTACCCACACAGATCTCTCCATATTCCTAACCTGACCTAAGCTGGAAAAAATGATTCAGTGTGACTTTTTTTCTTGACCTTGCTGCTCAGAATTCAGTTTGGCACATTTTAAACAACTGTGGTAGAGAAAATGTATTGGGAGAGCTCACCAAAAATGCTAGCATCATTCCACCATCTGGGTTCCACCTCCCTTTTGATCCCATCTCAAAATGGACAAGTCCGTGCCTTCCTACGGCTGTCCCCAGCGGCTCCTATGAACTTCCACAGAAGAGGCATGGCCTGTCTGAGTCTTCAGACATTGGACCCTCATGTCACTGCCTGCGGTAGGTAGTCCGTGAATACTTCAAACTCAGTGGATTTGGTTCCAATCTGTGCTCATAGACTGGAGGTGTTTGCCAGGTCTGTATAAAAAATCATTTTACTTTCCTGCTGACATCTACAAATTCTTTAGGGAAGGCGAGGCTTACACTGATGAAGCCCAAATATTGCTTCTCACTCTAGCCTTGGCACTGGCTCTAAGGTTTCTTTTTCAAGTGCCTTTCATAAAATCACAGAAATGAAACTATTACTGAAGATCCATCGTCCAAGACAAAAGGGCACTTTACGCCTTTAATTTTCATTGCCCCTTCGGTGTGTTGCTTGGAGTTTTGATGGGGAAACAAGTCGACACACAAACACACACACGTGCGATCCCATGAATGACTGCTGATAAGATTAGGGAGAGTGCCCGGGAGCTGCGCTACATGCCTCGGGCCTGTTCTCATTTCCCCATGCCAGTCTGGTGAACTAATACCTACCCTTTGTGTACCTTCAGCGTTTCACGACTCTCTAGTCAATAGTTATTCCTAAAAATAACTCCTTTTATTGGTTAAATTTCTTTAGGAAATAGAAATAATTGGAATACAAATCCTCCTCTGTCCATTTTCTATTTCTCAAAGTCAATCATTTCTTTGTAAAGGAGATTTTGGAACTGTTGCAGTGCTGAAAATATAGATTTTTCTTTGGGGGGGGGGGGGAGTTCTAGAATACATTACTCCATTTTCAAAATTTTGGGCCCGGTTTCTGTCCAAAATACATACTGAAGGGCTAATTCTATGATTTGATCACTTGAATGCCTATCACTGTTGAATCCACAGCTGTTCTTGAACCATCCTTTCTGCCATGTAGACAGTTATGCCAAACCATTTATTATGGATAACGAATTGGATTTGTGAGCCTCTGCAATGTTCTAGGGTGTGACGTAACCAGCATTATGTCATAAGCCAGCGATGGGCCAGATGCGGCCCCCCTGAAATGTTCTCTCCAGCTGCCAGACATTATTCCTAATCTGAGGAATACAATGAGTAGGATACAATACAATGAAACTTTGAAAGAGTGGCCTTAGAAACAGACTGACAGATGAGCATTTCCTTTCCTTTCTCCCCTTTTTAAAAAGTTTGCCCATCACTGTCATAAACAAACAGGAGGATTCAGAGTATCTTATTACTTAAAAGGGATTTCCCTGTCTCATCCCATTTTGATTCAGAAATTGATATTATACAAGAAATAAAGACACTTTTTGTTAAGCAGATACCTCCCTGTTTTATGCCTTTCATATTAAATATCAGCAGGGAACTGAAAATATCTATTTTTTTTCTTAAATAAATCTTTTGAGGAATCTCATTGCTTTTAAATTTTCATTGGAAAAACCTTACTGGAGGAGAACCCTTATGGGTTTTTTCAAATAAATTTTCATTTTATTTTCAAATGTTCAAATAAAAAGTTTTTTTGCTAAGTAAATTAATAAAAGCATGGTGTGTTCTTACATTCTTCGTATTTTTAAGTCAGTTGTCTAATTATAAATATGTGAGGTACTATAGAATATTTATGATTTGCCTGTTTCCTTTTCATACTTGATTGCATCAAAGTTAAGATTATTCTTATAAAAATCTAAAATAAGTCATTCCCCAAAAGATAAGTGATCAAAGGATATGAACAAAAAATTCACAAAAGAATTGCAAATTGTTAACAATATATAAATGAAGCTCCAAATGGCTAATAAGAAAAAAAGGGGGGGGAGTGAAGGGCTGAGTGGTTCAGTGGATTGAGAACCAGATCTAAAAACAGGAGGTCCTAGGTTCAAATCTGTACTCAGACACTTCCTTGCTGTGTGACCCTGAGCAAGTCACTTAACCCCCATTGCTTAGCCCTTACAACTCTTCTGCCTTAAAACCAATACACAATAGTGATTCTAAGACATAAGGTAAGGGTTTAAAAAAAAGGAACTCAAAACAACTCTGGGGTTTCATCTCACACTCAGAATATTAGGATGACAAAAGAAGGCAATGGTTCACATTGGAAGGGTATGGAAAGATGAATGCAACATTGAGAGAGATGTGAATTAGCACAGATGTTTTGAACAGAAATTTGGGATTTTGTAAAAAGTGGCTAAAATGTAAAGAAAATTAATATTGAATTGTAAACATTTTTATGTGAAACCTTTCTTAAACCTCTAGTTTTGAAGGTCAGCCACCTTCCAAGCTAGTCATTTTCTCCCAGCCTTCAAGGCATCTCATGGGCTAGCTTTCGTTAGAGGCTTGGTAGAGTTCTTTTTCTTATTTACCTGTAAATAAGAACTCTCTTAGGTTAAAAAAAGTTAGTAAGCTCTAGCTTCCTTGTAGGACTATAATGAGCCAGGCATGTGGCAAGAAGGAAAGGGTATGGTGGCATCCTTCCTCCCTGAACAAAGACCTACCACCCTCTGTGATGAAGTAATGAGGAAGGAGTTGGGGGTCTCTAAGTCCATTTCCTCAGTGGCTATTTACCAATCAGAGATGTCTTGGGAAGTCCAGGGGAAGGACTGGGTAATGAGGTCACAGGGGATACTATTGGCCTGTAGAAGAACTCTCCTGCTTTCTTTGGTCCCACTCTTTTGCCCCATTCATGCTTTTGGGTCCTCATTCAGATTGTGGAGGGTGTCAATAGATTGTATTAAGTAGTTGATTAATAAATTAAGTTTAAATTAATAAATATAACCTATCCAAGAATTTCAATTCTTACAGATGTCCAGATTTTGACTAAGACTTCTACTTCCCAGCTTATACTTACAGGAAGAAGTTCACTGATTAAAAAATAAAAACACCATTTACACCAAAATATTTATAGTAGTACTTTTTGTGACAGAAAAGAACTGAAAACAAATATGTATCCACTGACTGGGGAGTGGCTAAATAAATTGTGGTACATGAATGCAATGGAATATTAATTAATGTGCTCTAAGAAACAAGAAGTATGATGAATATGGGGAACTATAAAAGACATATATGCACTGATGCAAGATGAAGAAAGAAGAGCCAAGAAAACAACATATACAATATAACAAAATAAATGGAAATACCAACTATGGCAAAACAACTGAAATAAAGTTTGCAAAAGAACAAACAAAAGTTTGCAAGAACAAGCCTGGCCTCGAAGAAGAGGTATGACAAGCAATATCCTCACATCTCTCCCCTATTTAGGAAGTGGAGGAGAGATTTTGGAGGTGTGGAACCTTTTGTTGATTTTTTTAATGTATTGATTAATTTTGCTTAATTTTTTATTTCTCATCTTTTAAAAAAATGGTCATTTCTTTCAGAAAGGAAGGGATACAGAAATTTAGATGATAATATTTATTAAATTAATAATTAAATGTATTTTTAAAATTTCATAGTGATGGGAAAGAAGAAATATAGGTCAGCAATTATTGATCTCTGAATTATCTTTTTAAAATATTACAATTTGTGATTTTTCCAAATTACTTGGTTTTTCCCTCCTTTTCATATACCTTGCTGTTCAATTCTTCAGTATCCTTAAAATTGTGTCATCTTCAGCATAAATCTCATCTGAGTATACTGCTGCTCTTCCCATCCTTGTTTACGTTAGTGAAATATCTACATCATCATGCAGGGTCTGTGATGTTTGAATTCAAGTGTGATGGCAATATTGTCCTTTATAGAGAAAATTACTTGTTACAGGATCATTTGCATATATTTTCCAGTTTTCATGTTTGCCGTTCTTCCACTTTAATCCTTAACTGATCTCAAGATGATGCATCTTAACTGAATCTCTCACCAAGGTTTCTTTGCACATATTTATCCTTCCACTAATTTCTCCTCTTGTGTGAGGTGATACTGCCAACAATCTTCTGCTATTCTTTTTTGTAAGATTTGAAAAAAGAATTTATATTCCAAACTGTTTTTGCTTTCTCACCAATTAGCAAGAAGATCAAGGCAGTTTCTAAGCTCTTCTGGTCTACTCATTGTGGAAATAATTTATATGGGCAATACTTCTTTAGGAAAATGGCAATAATCTGCTTCCATGTTTGCTCTTTCATCCATTATCTGTTTTTCACATTAAACTTTGTTTTAAACATATCAGGTCATAGTTACTTTTATTTTTGTACTTTTAATTTAGTATTTACTTTGAAGTTTGCTCTAACTCAATGTGCTGACTATATGTAGATAGCTGAAAAGAAATGACTTTCACAAAAGTAATAATTAACAATAATAACACTTGTGTGGTGTTAATTATATACAAGGCACTATGCTAAGCACTTTACAATTTGTAATTCTCTATCATTATATAAACATTTATTAAGCTCCTACTATATATTAGGGTATTATGCTAGCTACTGGGCTACAAATATAATGGATGAAATAATTTTATTATGAAATATTTTTCCTTTTGGTGATATTATTTGGTGCTCACTTTTCCCAGCACCTTCTGAATCTTGTCTTAAAGAACATGTTAATTATACATATGTATATACATGTTTATAACAATTAAACTGAAACAAATAAACTTCTATGTTGCCAGAAGAAAGCATTTACGCATTAATGATTATCCTTTCTTTCACATGTTAAATGTTGAATATGTATAAACTTATTTGGTCCTGGAAAAGAAAAGACAGAAAGTTGTTACAGTCTCAATTTGCTGCTCACTGTTGCGATGGCAGTTAAGTGACAAAGTAATGTGAGTAATAGTTATTTATTTTGACCCTGGGCGGTAACTTAACCTCCCAGACTCAGTCTCCCCATCTGGAAATGGGGATAATAGCAGCACCTACATCTGAGGGTTGTTGTGAGGATATAATGACATTATATTGAGGGCTTTGCAAGCCTTAAATCAATATATAAATGTTAGCTAATATTAGTAAATTATATTAGTATTATTATTCTACATAAGTACGGTGTACATTAAAAAAGGTCTTACTAGCAACGTTTTCAAAACAGAAAAATGGGGGAAATTCAAAACAGATCAAATGGGGAAAATGTTATCCCTGCTCTTCTAATCAAATGTCAGAGTTATATATGAAAAGATGAAAGATGTAAATCTTTATTAATTGGAAAGGATAACACCCAGTGAAAATTTTAGTCATTATTTATGATGATCATTTAAAGGTGATTTATAATTGCTCTCTTTGTAAAAGAAATATTTTATAGTACTATGTATGGGATTAAAGAAGCAGTATAATAAGCATAATCTGCATTTTAACAAAAAAAATACTGGATACACTAATCTATGATTTGTCAGATCTCTGATGATGGTTTTGTGTTTCAAATTATAAATATAGGGAAAAAAGATTTGATAAGTATTTAATACAAAAGTTACTCTTCCTATGGTGACTACATAATTACATCAAAAATAAAGCATTTCCATCTGATACTTCTGAAATCATCCAGAAGGCTTTAACAATTGAAATCAACATAATAAATTGCTAAATATAGGAGAAATCATATGTAATAATGTGTGTAGAATTTTTTATATGCAAGTAATCTTTCTGCAGCCAATCCTGGTCTGCCATCTAGGGGAAAGTTTAGAAACAGTAAAGTAAATAGAAAACCCAGTGTTTACTTAACCTACTGCCGAGAAAGTAAATATCCTTTACTCAATAAACATCAGTTGTCTCAATCTTCTTTATTGAGCATCAACTCCTAGTGTTGCACCTTCATTTGGCAAATAAAGTTATTTTCACAAAACTCTCCCTCATATATTTTATGTGCTCCTATCCAGAATGCCATTTCACACCTCAGTGGATTTTAAGTGCACTTTGTATGTTAATTTGTTCTTGTGTCTAGTGTTATTATGGTCATATTTTCTACTATGTTCCAATTTAGAGGATTACTTAAATATCTTCTTGAGTAGAGTGTTCTCTTTTCAGTTTTTAGACTGCTACTACTTTGTACAAGAAACAGCAAAGTACTCAATAAACTCTGGTTCAATCAGGGAATTGCATGATACTTTAGCACAGTGATGGGCAAACCACGGCCTGAGGGCCAGATGCGGCCCCTGAAATGTTCTATCCAGGGGACATTATTCCTAATCTGACGCATACGAGTAGGATACAATACAATGAAACTTCGAAAGAATTGCCTTAGAAACAGACTGTGCTGTAATTATAATAAATATAGACTGATATTAAAAGAAGTATTAATATTTCAATTAAGGCCATGTTGGTAAAATAAAGACTGACCACGTGCCTGCTGAGATCTATTTCAAAGTCCACGCCATGCCTTCTCCCCATAGACCAGGCGCCTGGCTCCTTCGGGACCAAAGAGCTCAGGTACCAAAAAGAGAGTGCCTCCAATGACCCCAGGAATCTTATAGGCTTCTGTTTATGTAATCACACTTCCTGTCTACCTCCATTACAAGAGGAATCATGGGAAATGTAGTTTCCAAGCCCCCTAAATGTCCACAGGAAGTTTGTCATATATCTAAATATTTAAAACTCAAATGAGCCCCAAATACCACTCAATGGAACCCCAAAAATTCCAAATAACACAACTGACAGATGAGCATTTCCTTTCCTTTAACCCCCTCTTTAAAAAGTTTGCCCATCACTGCTTTAACACATAGGAAAAAGAGTTAATCAATTAAGAAAAGTACCCACTCTAAGAAATTATTAACATTAATTGTTAAATCTATTGAAGAAAGTTAAGAAAAGTTTATTAAATGTATAACCTGTGAGTATTGTGCTACGTGCTCAGGACATATAGATATGGTCCAAACTCTGTTCTCAAAGAATTTACAATTTAAAAAGAGAAAAAGACATATAGACAAATGACAATAATACATGGGATAGAAAAAGAAATGCAAGGAAAGGTCCAGGCAAAATGCTTCGATACACAGAATTGGGGGAGGACTCGAGAAGATACCATGGATGAAACAGCACGTGGCCTTGAAGAAATAGAGAGACTTAACGAATATACTTTGTAGAGAAGAGACTAGTCCAGACCTGAGAGGCGGCGTAGCCTATGGCATGGATTGGGAAAAGGTCAGAACAAGAAGAGGTGAGAGAATAATCTGCGATGGTAATAATGAAGGCAATTTTAAAGGGACCAGTCTTGGAGGGCACCTGAAAAATAGGTTCCATTTTTGGAGGATCTTGGATGCCAACAGGAAAATTTTATAATTTATTATAATGTAAAAATCAGGAAGCAACTGAATTTTTGAGATGATGATGACGATGACAAAAATAACTTACATTTATATAACACTTTAAGATATGCAAAGCACTTTATAATTCATTCTCAAAATAACATTATGAGGTAGGTGTTCCTATTTTCCCTCTTTTACAAAGAAGGAAACTGAGGTAGAAAGTGATCAAAAGACTTGTCCAGAGTCATACCACTCGCAAACATCTGAAGCAAGATCTACACTTACGTGTCATATGAATAAAGCTGCTGTTCAGTTATTCAATCATGTCCAAATCTTTGCATCCCCAAGGACCATGGCATACTAATATTGTCCATGGGTATTTTTTGGCAAGGATACTGGAGTGCTTTACCCTCCCCTGCTCAAATGGGCTAAGGCAAATACAGGGTAAGTGACTTACCCAGCGAGTGTGTCTGAGATGGCATTTGGCCTCAGGTCTTCCTGATGCCACGCCCGATGTTCCACTTAGCCCCTTAGCTGTCTCTGACTAAAGCTATCCATTAGGATTATTAGGGTAGTGTGATAAAGGAAGTCCTGAAGAGCAGGTGATGGCATGAAAAAGACTAGCAAGGCAAGAAGGGCTCTGGTCATAAACAAGGGTGCTATTAAAATGCTGATACTTTTATAAACCTACAATAGCACTTGCCTGCTTACCATGCCATGCCAAACTTCCATACTTGCATTCGAAGGCTCTACACAATGCCAGTCCAAGCTACGCCATCCATCACACTTCATAGAATCATCAGTTGAGCGGATCATCTTGCTTCATTTCTGCTGCACTGTCTCGTATCCCTTTCGTATTCATGCTTTCTCCTGCTAATGTTGTAGCCCTGCTCTTTTCAGTATTACCACTCTTTAAAAGCTAGCTCACTCCAACTTATCCAGGACACTTCTCGACAATTCTCTCTTCCTTATGAAGCATGTGACTTATACGACTATATTCTTCTTATAAATTGTCTTTTTTAAATTTTAGATGTAACTGGACACTTGACAATATACTGTTTTGTTGCTAATTATTTCAGATATGAATGCCATCTCCTCAACTTGATAATAAATTTCTTGCAGTCAGGGACCATATCTTAGAGAAAGAATCATAGTGTTTTAGGGCTAAAAGAGATCTTAGCAATTTACATGGTTCTTCACTTATATCCACTCAGGTACATGGTAACAGATACACAATACTACATTCCAAAACAATAGAATTAAATGTGATCATTCTGTGATGAACTGGAAAAATCATGATGCATAAATTTCTTTTGTATTTATAAAATGAAGCAGACAATATAATTTTACTTCTTAATTTTTATATAGCAAAATGAAGAGAAAATAGTAAAAAATGAATTATTTACATATTTTAGATGGCAAGTGATGTAATTTGAAAGGACCATGCTTAATATCTTTTAAAAATATACTAAACTTTTCTTATCCCAAAGAGTCAAGAAACAGGAGATAAATATTTTGTGAATCTACTAAATATTCATACTGTTTCAAGGATTTTAAATAGTCCTTATAGATATGCTACATGACCACAAAATGTTGCAAATATATGGAAGCAAGGAAATGTTGAGATATGCTATGTTTCTATGTGTTTCATCTTATTTCTCATACCTTTTGGTATATTAATTCAATTTTAAGCCATACACTTAGTGTTAATGCATGAGGATAAGATGACAAAAATGCACAGCATAATGTAACAAATAGCAGAAAGGTCTATCAAAAACTATATCTTATAAAAAAATAAAGAAGTTTACTCAACAATTGGTCCTAAAGGAGAAAAAATCACATGAAATGCTTGTAATTGCTATTCTTTAATGGTGATAATTTATTCAACAAGTTAAAATTCAAGGCAATATTCCTTTAGATCATACCAGGTACAAAACATTTAATGAGATATAAAGAGACATGCAAAGATAAATCAAACATTAAGCCTTGCCCTCATTTTGTTGTTCTGCCATTTACAATTTTATCTGTCTTGCTGTGGCCCCATATGCAGTTTTCTTGGCAAAGATATGAGAGCAATATGTCATTTCCTTCTCCAGATTATTACTGAGACAGACTTAAGGGACTTCCCCAGACACAGACAGCAAGTTTGTGAGGTAAGATTTGAACTCAGGAAGATGAGTCTTCCTGACTCCAGGCTTGGCACTGGCCATCTAGCTGCAGCATCTTGCCCTCATACTATATAATACTATAAAATAGTATTTAAATCGTTTTATAGTCATTTCACTGAAAAAAAACTGTATCTGAGTTAAATAAATGTTAAAATAATTATTTTGAATGAAAAGACATGTTTACAAATAAATAGAATATTAGTTACTTTAAAAGATTACTAAGTTCTATAGGGGTTCGGAAAAGGGATAAGTCACTACTGGATATGGGAAATAAGGTTTTATGTAGAAGTAGTTTATCAATGAAAGATGGATGGTTTTCCAACATGAAAAGTATTTAGGTACTGAGAATAGTGTAAGCAATGGCAGAGCAGGAAAACACAAAGGTGCTCAGGAAGCAATAAATAAATCATTTTGTCCAGAAGGAAAATGGTATTAGATGAAGCTGGAAATGTAGGTTAGAATTAGATTGTAGAAGGTCTCTCCTGACAAGGTAAGGATTTTAAACTCTTTGGTAGTTCACAAAGGTAACATTTTTTTTTTTGCAGTAGTAATACAATCAGAGCTAAGCTCTGGCTTTGGCATGTAATATGGAGTAGAACAGGAAGAAAACTTATTGACAAGCCTCTTTTTTTTTTAGCAAAGATTGAAAAATAATTTTCCAAGACAATTCTATATTATTATGTGAAATATGGAAGGTTAATGCCTTTAAACTCACCTATACATCTACACACAACCCACATCCATTCTTGGGAAACTGTACTTTTTAGCTTATGGAATATAAAATCAGATAAAAGAATGATTCATACTTTCCATCTTAAAAGGAAAAAGAAAAGAAATACCAAAAGAGCATTGAAATGAGAGGACTGACTGTAAAAATTCAAAGATAACATTAAATAAAGTAATTAAAACCAATGGGAATGAGTTTTGATTTTGTGTAGGTTAGGAAAGATATCTTTCTTTCCTTCTTTTTTCTTTCTTCTTTTACTATTTTTAGTAGGAAAGAAGGAAAAATAGAAGCTCACATTCTGAGAAATACACAAGAGACAAAAACTAAGGAAAGAGCCAGTAGTAAAAGCTATAGCCCAAATGTCTGAATGCATATGCTCAAAAATTAGGCAACAAAGAGGAAGGAACGGTCCTAACTCAAGTGGACAATGTTGGCTCCCTAGTTATTGCTAACACTTGATGGGTTGATATACTTGAATGGACTATGGCACAGGACAAGAATACTTAAAAGAAACAGAATACAGAAAAGTAGAGTGAAATGGCATTTTTATATTAAGAAAAAAAGACTTCTGTGAGGGAATCTAGGAACTAGAAGGAGGAAGCATGACAGAGAATATCTGGGAAAGATTAAAGAAAAGAGAAACAAAACTATTTTTGTCCCATACAGACAAAAAGGGGAAACAGATTAGGACTTTTAGAAATAGATCATGTCTGACAGAGGCATGACACAGGAATGATAAAGGCCCTCAATTTTTCACACATAGGTCAAAGCTATCTGCTAAATTTAGAGCAACTAATAAATTCTTGATTTGCATTATGGATAATATAGTTTCAAAAAGTTACAGAACTAACAAAGGGAAATTGTATTCTAGATCTGATTCTCATTGATAAAGAGAAACTAGTTGCTAGGGTGAAAATAAAGATTGGGAGAAAAAATGTATATTCCATCCTTGATTTATGATATTGAAGAATAAGTCTTGGCATAGTCTGACACGTACCATAGACATGGGGGAAAGAAGAGTTCAGAAGAGAAATATATAGAATCTCCTGGACTAAAATGCTTCAGAAGAAGTTAGCCCAAGCAGGACGGAAGATGAATCAAATTATAAAAACAAATAAGGAAACCATGCCAACTAGGAGTAAAAAACAATATTTGTTTGAAGAGAATTATGTTGATAAAAACTTAGATTTTTAAAAGAAATAGAAAAAAGAGAGAAGCAAAGCAAGGTAAAAAAAAAACAAAAACATAAGAGCATGGCCTGGCCCTATTAAAAAAAAAGGGTCAAGAATGCCCAAACTCAGAATACATGAGGCTGGGGAAGGAAGGTCAGGATTTCAAAAAAAGGGTTTTGTTTAGTTGTATTGAGAGAAAGAGAAGAATCAAAGAGAGTAAGACCTTAGCTTGGGCATGCACAAAAAAATGACAACTGACAAAGATAGAATGTGGCTCCATTTCTTTTGTGATTTTTTTTCTGCAAAAGAAAATGACATTTATGCTAGAAATAATAGAACAAAAATGACAAACTGAGAGTTGATAACCAAGATAATAAATAGTCAAGGACTAACACCTAACTGCCTTAGGCAAGGTCAGGTTGCCTGGCCCATTTAAACTACATCCAAGAGGCCTTACTATAAAGAACTGGAAGATATGAAAGCTAAGACACTATGAAATTTGAATATCATAGAAAAAAGAAGAGTTACCACAAGATTAGAGGAAAATAAAATAACCAAATAATCCAAAAATAGGATAAAATGGTCTGCAAAATATAGTTCTGCAAAGTTGTCCTGTATTTATTCCTGGGGAAATTCTAGAATAGATTATTAAAGAGGAGGCTGCCAATATCTGGAAAGTGAAAAGGTGATTGCAAAGAAAATAGCTTCATTAAGAACAGATCAGGGGGGCAGCTAAGTGGCTCAGTGGATTGAGAGCCAAGCCTAGAGGTGGGATGTCCTAGTTTCAAATGTGGCCTCAGGCACTTCCTAGCTGTGTGACCCTGGGCAAGTCACTTAATCCCCATTGCCTAGCCATTACCACTCTTCTACCCTGGAATCAATACAAGAACTATGGTACACAGTAACTAAAATATTGTATAATAATTATCTGTGAAAACATGGCTACTTTCAGCAATGCAATGATCTGGTACAGTCCTGAAAGACTTAAGATGGGGAATGCTGTCTGCTTCCAGAGAAAGAACCGTTGGAGTCAGATGGATGAGGATCAAAGCAAACTATCTTTCACATCAGTGTGTTTCTGGTTTGATTTGGGGGTTTTGGTTATGTATGAGTGTGCTCTCACAACAATGGTCAACATGGAAATTTATTTTGAATGACAATAAAAATAAAAATTTTTTAAAAGGTGTAGCTTCCAAAAATGGCGAAATAATACTCCTACTGTTCTTTGCCCTTGTCAGACTTCATCTGGAGTATTGTACTAAAATCTAAGTGCCAAAATTTGAGATTAATAATCTGACAAGTGTCCAAAGGACAGCAACTAAAATAAGCATTGACTCCATGTCATATGAGTATTGGTGAAAGGAATTGAGCATGGCTGACAAGAAGAAGAGAAGCCTTATGGATCACATGGTATCTGACTTCAAATATATGAAGTGAAGGGTTGCCATGCACAAGTGGAACTCATGTGCAAAGTGTAAACTCAGCAATATTAGACTGAAGATGCAAAGAGTAATGGAGTAATGGACAAATGCTGTAATTTAGGCTCAATACCAGTAAAATCTTGCTAACAATTAGAGCTATCTAAAAAAAGGAAAGGAGTTGTAGAAGAAGATATACATTCGATTTCTTTAGAGGTCTTTAAGCAGAGGCTGGTGTTATATAGGGGAGAATCCTTTTTGTGTATGAATTTTGAAAAAGATAGCTGTTGAACTTCCTTCTAACTCTTAAATTCTCTAATTCTAAGTATAAATAACCACAATTCTGTTACTGCATTCTTGATTCTCCAGCTGCCACTTCCATGGCCCCACTGCTACCTATTTTAACACCAAGATCTACTTTGATTATCAATTCCATCATTTTCTTTCTCAAGTTTTCTGTCTTATCTCAAAATGTATAATTGCACTTAAATTAAATATGTGATTAAATAGCAATTTCAAATAAAAGAGCAAGTGTCATTATAATCTTAAAAAACTAAGAAAATGCTATTTTAATAACATTCAACTAATTACATACCACAACAATCAGCGCAATCTGGATGCGTCAAAGCATTTATTCCATATCCTGGATTGCAACGATCAATCCCCACCATTTGCAGAGTACCTTCAATAAAGTATATCTCAGGAAGTGGCTCTGAACGCTTTTCCAGAACTTCTACTTGATGGACAAAAAACCTCTTTATGAGATTTTGAGCCTAAAAAATTAACAATATATAGATTTTTTAAAAGTTAGTTGTATATTACATCTAAAATGGAATTTATTTGTTTGCAGTTTGGAAAAAAGAAAAGTTCAGAGTGCAGTTTGCATTTTTAGATGTTCCTATATAATACTAAATAGTTAATTATTATGTATGCCACACAGGCTCAGGACCCTCAACATTCTTTTATTTATCATTTATCAATTCTCATTCTTGTATCCCAAATTACTCCTCTTTCTTTAATTCACAGCTCCAATTCCATCCTAGTCCTGTATTAATTAGAATCTTGAACTCTTGGACTACGTTTCCCAACAATTCTTTTTTCCCTTTTGTTTACATTAGCTCTGTTACATTCTCTGTATATAGTTTCGGTTTCTCCTCCCCCTTGCTCCCTTTTTTCAAAGTGAGTGGCTTAGGTGAGCTCTCTCTAGTTTTAATAATAAACTTTATAAATATTAAACTTGGAGATATTAGATATTAATTTTAAAATCTAGAGCCCTCTTATTCTTTAGTACTTACTGAGATAGAGATCATCCAGCAAGATCTTATTAAATTACTAATTTCAATATGTCTTCAATTAAATACATAAATATAGATATTTTGTTTTCATATCACTGAGATTTCTCCTGAGAGCCATTCCATACAACAAAAGTGTTTTGTTTTGTTTTTTAAAAGAGGAATAGAAAAAAAAAGATAAAAATACTTTAGAATCTGACAATATGTACTGATCAATACCCTTGGAAGACCCAACTCAATAACACATAGTTCCTGCCAACTCTCTAAAAGAATTAGGAGAATCATCTTGTCATATCCCTTTTTGGGGGACAAGATTTTTCTTTGTAATCTTGGAACATTTATTTCCATTGGTTTGGGATTAAAAAAAATTATTTTCATTGTTGTAGCCAAAGAGTATATTTTTTTTGGCTCTGCTTGCTTTGCTTTGCATTATTCTTTTTTGCATTCATTACAATCATTGTTTCTTACAACATAGTAAAGTGATAGCAAACCTTTTAGAGATGGAGTGCTGGGCCCTGCCCCCACCCCACCCCCAGACCAAGTGCCATGCTGGCCCCCACCAGAGACAACATGCAGTGCCTCTCCTTACCCCACAAAGAGGAGGGAGGAAGTGCTCCTATTAGGCTTCTTGGCATAGGGGAGGGTGAAGTGAGAAATGTCCTCAGCAAGTGTAGAGAGGAGGAGGGAAGGGGTCCAAGCTCTCTGTTCCCCTCCAATTCTGCCACCTGTGAGCCACCCACCTTACTCCCTGCGCACTCCATTTGGCTGTTGGGCAGAAGGGTGGGCGAAGTGAAATAATGTCATCAGGGATGGTGGAAAGGGGGAAGTGAACAGCTCCACCCAAGTTCCTCTGCCTTCCTAGTAATGAACTATTGGGGAGGGGGAAGGGAAGGGCAGCCAAATGCCCATAGAGAGATTCTCTGTATGTCAACTTTGGCACCCGTGCTATTGGTTTGCCATTGCTGGCATAGTAGTATTTTAATATATTCATGTACCACAATTTAGCTACTTAAGAAATTAACCATGTTAAGATGGAGATCTCTGGGTTTCCAGTTTCCAATTTTTTTAATCTCTTTGGTCTTATGTATTTGCTATCTGTTTATATACTTTGGATGTCAATCCCTTATCCAATAAATTTGATACAAATAATTTTTTCCTCATGTGACTACTTCTCATTTTATCTGAGACTATTAATTTGGTTTATGCCAAAGCTTTTTTTTATTTCAAATAATCAAAATTATCTTTTGTAATTGTCCCCATTTCTTCTTTGATTAAGAATATATCTCTTCATAGCTTTGGAAGGTGTATGCTCTGGTTCTACTGATTTTTTTTAAGTATGATTTCTTAGTATTCGAGTTGCATATTCACTTTGAATTTATTGTGGAATATGATGTAAAGTATTGGTTGGAGCCTAATTTCTGACAGATGCTTTCAAGTTTTCCCACTAGTTTACGTTTTTATTTTTTTAATCAAGTAGGATGTTCTTTACCAAGTAATTTATGTTCTTGTGTTTATCAGACACAATTATTGAAATCAATTATTTCTGATTTGTCCTCCTTATTTAATCTATTCCAGTGACCTACTTTTTTAAAAATAAGTTTTTACTAATATCTTTCTTTAAAATTCATCATAGTTAGCACTGTATCCTTCTGTATCTCATTTCCAGTTATCCTATATAAGAAAGAGAATTTTTAAAGAAAAAAAAAGAAAAATCAGCAGAATCAATCAATACTCTGAAAAAGTCCGAAAATGTGCAAAAATCATTTTTTTATTGTGATTGTTCTTTCCTTTATAATGCATGAATGAGAAGAAAAGTGGTTAAATGGGAAAAAAAATCTTTGTATCAAATTCCTCTAAGAGATTGGTATGTAGTCCTTATAAACAATTGACATATATAAAAATAACAGTCATTCCACACAAAAAAAAAAGTGGCCAATGGGGCAGCTGGGTAGCTCAGTGGATTGAGAGCCAGGCCTAGAGACAGGAGGTCCTAGGTTCAAATCCAGCCTCAGATACTTCCCAGCTGTGTGACCCTGGGCAGTCACTTGACCCCTATTGCCTACCCTTACCAATTTTCCACCTATAAGTCAATACACAGAAGTTAAGGGTTTAAAATTAAAAAAAAAAGTGGCCAAAGGATATAAACAAACTGTTTTCCTTTATAATCTTTGTGTATATTGTTTTCTTGGCTGTTTATTTCACTTTGCACAAGTTCATGTAGATCTTTCCACGATTCTCTATTCATAATATTTATTACTTCTTAAAGTATAATATTCCATTACATTAGTGTACCACTATTTAGTTATTCTTTAGTCAATGTACATCTACTTTATTTCTAATTCTTTGCTATCAAAAAAGGTGCTGCTATAAATATTTTGGAATATATAGGTATTTTCTTTTTATCAATGGCTTTCTTGAAGAATAGCCCAGTTAAAGGCTCTCAGTGACAAAGTGTAGAAGCATTTTAGTCACTTTGTTTGCATAATTACAAATTGCTTTCTAAAATGGTTATGCCTTTTATAACAAATTTCTTTGATAAAGGTCTCATTTCTCCAATATACAAAGAACAAAATCAAAGTTATAAGTATGCAAGTCATTCCTCAATTGGCAAATATAAAATATGATACGAATAAGCTATTTTAAGAAGAAATCAAGCTATCAATAATTATATGAAAAAATGTTCTAAAGCCCTCTTGATTAGAAAAATACAAATCAAATAACTCTAAAGTAAGACTTCATACCTCTCAGATTGGCCAATATGATAGTAAAGGAAAATAATAAATGTTGGAGGGGATGTGGCAAAACTGAGAAAAGTAATGAATTACTGGGAGAGCCATGAACTGACCCAACCATTCCAGAGGGCAATTTGGAACTATTCTCAAAGGGCTATAAAACAATACTTACCCTTTGATCCAATAATACCACCACTAGATCTGTTTCCTGCAGAGATTTTTAAAAGTGAGGGGAGGGCCTATTTATACAAAAATATTTATAGTTCCTCTTTTGTGGTAGCAAAGAATTGGAAATTAAAACAATGTCCCATCAATTGGGGAATGGCTAAAGAAATTGTGATGCATGTTGGTAATGTAATATTATTGTGCTATAAGGAAGAATGAACAGGATGATTTCAGAAAGAGTTGGAAAGACCTTTATGGACTAATGCAGAGTAAAATAATTAGAACCAGAAAAAACACAGTGACAGCAATATTGTGAAATGATCAACTGTGATAAACTTAGCTATTATTGGCAATAGCATGATTTAGGACTGTAAGGATTATATTGGGAGTTTTGACAAAGTAAGAGAGCAGTTTTTAATAATTTAAGTTTTAATGATAATAGAGTTATAAATTAATATTATCCCTTTAAGCCAGAAAAGAAAGCTTCCAGCAGCTTTTAACAATTAACAATTTAGTTTAATTAAAATAAAGAGAGTAAAAGAATATAATAAAGGAAATATAGGAAAGAGGTAGAGAAAGAAAATTTTCTAATGTCTATACAAGTTATTCTATAACTACCTATAATATAACTACTACCTAAAACTGCCTACATCTACCTATAACTGCCTATAACAACTGCTAATAGCAACCACCCCACAAAGTTCCAGCCCAATCAAAACCAACCCAATCAATGTTTAATCAAACCCCAATTAGGTCTGTCAACGAAGACCTACCACCTTTCAAAAAGTTCAAGGAAGAAAAAAAACCTAATAGCCCAAACCAAAAGAAAAAACCAAATGCCAAAAAGCACTCTAACGACTAAAGCCAAAAAGCCCTCTCAGTAAGCTCAGGCCTGTCTTTTATATTCCAGCAACTAAACACCAACCACCTACCCAACACACACCCAGCAGCCAACTTCCCTCTAACTACAAGTCCTGACTGTCAGCAACTGACAGCCGAACCAACTGATGCTGGCCCCTTTAATACCCTTTTTCCCTACCTTACTTCCTGTCTCTCTGGTTCCTCCTTCCTGTCTCTATGGTTTCTACTTCCTATCACTGTGGAACAGGTAATGGTTACACATCTCTATGGTAAGAGGAACTCTAGATCCCCTGTTAAATTAAAAAAAGAATAAAGAATTCCTTTTTACAACCAGGACAATTCTGAGGGACTTATGAAAAAGAATACTAACCACTTCCAGAGAAAGAAGTTTTTGAGTCAAAATGCTGATGAAAGCATAAGATTTTTTAATTGTTTATTTGGGTTTAAGTTTGGGGGTTTTGGTTTTATAAGATTACTCACTTACAAAAATGATCAATATGGAAATGTTTTGCATAATAATATATGTATAACTCAGATCGAATCAGTTGCCCCAACTGGGAGGGGAAGTAGAAGGGACTGAGGGAGATAAATTCAGTCATACAACTTAGGAAAACTTGTGTGGAAATTTGTTATTACATGTAATTGGTAAAAAATATTAAAAAATAAAAATGATTATACCAATTCACCACTACACCAACAATTTATTAATCTATCATTCCACAACCCCTACATTCCACAACTACAACACTGACTATTGCCACTTTTTGTTACCTTTGCCAATCCGCAGAATGTGAAGTAAAACCTCATGATTGTTTTGGTTAGCATTTCTATTATTGGTACTTTGGAAAAAATTTTGTAAATTTATTAATAATTTACAATTTTTAAACTTTATACTTTTTAGCCATTTGTCATTTGTGAAATGGCTGTTGTTTTTAAATATGTTAATTGTTTATAAGGACTGGATGCCAAAAATTCAGAGTAATTCAGTGCACACTGTTTTTTTTTGTTTTTCATATTTGACCACTTTCCTTCTCCTACATGTATTAATTTTGTCTGTTCAGAAACTTTGAAGTTTCACGTAATGCTATTTATTTTATTTTTTGTAATTGTTTCCATTTCTTGTTTGGTTAAGAATATATATACTAACCATAGCTAAGAGAGTTCTCTCAAGTGATTTGCTTCTCTTCTAATTGTTTTAATAATGTGATCTTTAATTGTAAGGCCCCTTGTAAACACTGAAGGCAGTGTAGGATATGATGCTAGGTACTCAATTTTGCCTAATTTCTGCCAAGTTGCTTCCAATATTCCTAGTGGTACTTTTTATTTTTATCACATATGGAGTTTTTTCCTAAGTAATTTATGTTTTTCACTTTATCAAACATTGGGTTATTGTCCACTGTGGCTGATTTGCCTTTGTGTGGTCTATTCCATTGATATATTTTTTAACCAATACCAGACAATTTTAATGACTGCAATTCTATAATACAGTTTGAGGTCTAAAAGTAGTATTCTCCCTTCATTTCCACTGCTTTTTATCATTTCCCTTGATGTTCTAGGTATTTTTTTTCAAACGAATTATAGTATTTAATCAAGTTTATAAAATATGCCTTTGATAATTTGGATGATATAGCATTAAAAATACAAATTAACTTTGGTAGCATTGTCATTTCTACTATACTGACACAGCTTAGTCATGAGTTCTGAATAATCTTTCACCTATTTTAATTGCTCTCTAGTTCTATAAGGCCTATTTTGTAAATGATTCTTTACAAATCTTTTGTGTGTTTTGGAAGATTTAGCCCCAAAAATTTTAAGCACTTTGTAGTCATTTGGAATGGGATTTCCATTTCTATTATTGTCTCTTGGATTTATTATTTTCATGTAGAATTGCAGTTGATTTCCAAGGGTTTATTTTACAGCCTACAAATATACTAAAGATAACAATTATCTTGGGGTTACCAAGGTGGCTCAGTATATTGAGAGCCAGGCTCAGATATGGGAGGTCCTGGGTTCAAATCTGACATCCTAGCTGTGTAACCTTGGACAGGTCACTTAACTCCCATTACCTAGCCATTACCAGCTCTTCTGCCTTGGAACTAATATACAGTATTGATTCGAAGAAAAAAAAATAAAAGTTTTTTTAAAAGATAATAATTTTCTTGATTTATATCTTTACTGATTCTCTAGGATTTTCCAATTATACCATCAAATCATCAGTATTAAGGATAATTTTACATACTTTTTCATCTATCCTTATTACCTTAATTTTTTTCATCTTATTTATATTGCTAGGATTTCCAGAATTGTATCAAATAATAATAGGAAGAATGAGTTAATGATCTACTTTTCTATTATTCCATACATACCAAAAACTTTTAATAACTGTTTCTTTATAATAGTCCAAGATCTAGAAATGATATTTTCTCTTCCTTCCTACCTTTTTTCATTATTCCCCTTAATATTCTAGGTCTTTTGTTACTTTGAACAAATTTAATCAAGTTTTGCAAAACATCCTTACTTTTAAATGATATTGTTAATTTACTTTGGTAGTGTTGTCACTTTTTATTATCTTGGCACAGCCCAGGCATGTAACTGAATATTCCTCCTGATATTTAAATTATTCTAAGAAGGCAACACTTGAGCTGAATCTTGAAAGGAGCCAGTTATTCATATAAATAGAGATGAGAAAGAACAGCATTCCAGATATGAGTTGACAGCCAATGAAAGCAGGAAGTTGGAAGAGAGAATGCTGTATGTGGAGAATGGCAAGCAAGCTATACTAGCATTTTGTGTGCTTTGGCACATTGATTTCCAAATGTTTTATGAATTTTGTAGTTATTGTGAATGACGTTTCCATTTCTCAAAGCTTTCTTCCTCTTCCTCAAAAGACTTTAATAAAGGGTATTGTTTTATAATTTATATGTGTTAATATGCATTAATGAGTTTTTTTGTTCCTTAACTAGTTTTTAGATGGTAGAAACAAACTTATCCTACACCTGATATGCACATTGCACAATGAATTCCTTTTCTAGAAAGGATGCTCTTCTCCATATTTTTGGGAGATCTTAGACTTGAGACATAGCTAAGCTTTTGTTTTAGAGATTTCCTTCAAGTATTACTCTGTGAGGTAAAAGAGAGAAGGTCAGAGGAAACTAGAAAAAAGAAAGAGAAAACCTAATACTCCAGGATGAATCTGGGTCGGAAACTTTTGACTAGGTCAGTCAGACCTATTTCAGGAATATTATTAGTGATATCTTTATTGTTACTTTATTTCATCTTTCCAAATGGAAGTTATTTCTCTTACCTAATATCATAGCATTTTATGCTCTTTGAATATTTATTTTGTAATAAATATATACACACACATCTTATTTCCTGGCCTTCTTACCATCATCATTCCTAATTACCTGATGACTGAAGAATAAACACCAATGATACTTCCCTATCATCAGAAGATCCTTAAAATGAAGACCTAATTATCTGGTATATACCAGGCTTATAGCTACAAGATCTTTATCCCCTCCTCTAGAAGGTTCAGAGTAACTATTTCCCAGAGTGAAAAATCTCATCCTATGATTTTTTAATAACTCTATTCTAATTCCCATTCAGTTGAGTGAAATCAATCCTCAGGTCTTTTTTTCCCCTTTTTCTTTCATTCCACTGTATCCTTAAGATTGCTTGGAAAAATGATTTTAAAAAGTCTCTTTTCACCATTGGGCTTTTCTTTTTATAATCTTTACATCTTCCTGAACGCAAAGAAATTTGGCGCTCTCTGCAAGAAAAGGCATAGTCATCCTCTCCAAAGTTAATTATTTCAATTCCTCCAATGCACTGGATATTAAGAGGGGGAATTGGCATATTCCTTGTTCTCCAGAGGAACTTCTTAATCTTCCTGGAGCCATTGTCATTCAATAAATTCTCATTCTTAACTCACCTCCATTCTTTGCAGAAACTGAGATCCAAAGGTGTGAAAAACAGCATAAAATGTCACATTTTAATATGATTTTTCTTCCCCTTTTGCTTAATTTAAAAATAGTTATTATACTTGTTGCATATGGTTGGTTCTCTGGGAGAGGGAGGTATAAAAAAGGGGGAAACCAGACAATATAAACAGAAAATATATCAATAAAATATTTTTTTAAAAAAAGCTGTCATCGTTTGAGGTTCATTCTGTCTATAGCAACTGGTCCTCCTGTGAACTGCCAATCAATATCCAATTAACTGTATCTCCTTTTTCAAGTTCAATCTATGTTTCAAAGTCTAAAAATCTCAAAATATTGCCCATACATTAATATACATGATGATGTTCTCTTAACAATATTGAGCTCAATATTCACCTCAAAACCATAATCTCTAGTTTTAGTCTACTGGAATATCATATAGGGATCTCAATGATACCTAGAAGTTCAAATGTGACTCTTGGTTTGGGATTTCTAGTATACCTTTTTGTTGTGAGGTTGTATATAAATATATGGTCTTTTGAGTTTCATTCCCTTAGATTTTGTTTTGTGAATTCTGGTTCAACTATTTTTCTTTCTAAATTTTGACTACTCTGTGTATTATCTAACTTGATGGATATGCATATACAGATTACTTTTTCCAGACTGAAAAAGTTTTTTAGATTGAAAAAAAATTTTGTTTTTATTTGTAAGACTTTAATTAAATACATTTGTATCATCCTTTGTTGTGTGCACTTCATCTTTGGCCAGGAATCCACGAATCCTTTATTTTAAGCCAAGATCTAGAAATCTACACTCATTTTTAGATACCATCTAAACTGTTTATCTTCCAAATCTGCTTTTCAATTAAAAAAAATTTTAAGATCCTTACCTTCCGTCTTGGAGTCAATACTGTATATTGGCTCCAAGGCAGAAGAGTGGTAAGGGTAGGCAATGGAGGTTAAGTGACCTGCCCAGGGTCACACAGCTGGGAAGTGTCTGAGGCCAGATTTAAACCTAGGACCTCCCGTCATCTCTAGGCCTGGCTCTCAATCCACTGAACTACCCAGCTGCCCCTGCTTTTCTCTTTTGAAGTAGTGATGAAATTATCACTTGTGATCCTACCGTGTCATTCAGATTTGTGGCCAGTGTCTCATAATCTGGAAATCTAATTTGTATTAAATTACCAGAAATGGATATAGTCATCATACTTGATAATGGTGGACATTCTCATTCACAACCTGGAAAACAAACCCTGAAGAAGGCAGCAGACATCATCAGTGTCATTATCATCATTATCATCATATTCATTATTGTCATCATCACCATAATTATTCCAAAAAATGTTTTTTCAGTACTTTGTGGCAAAAGAGCTACAAACCACACACTCTTTTCTTCCTCTGACCCTTACTGGATGATCTCTTCCCTAATAGTATCTATGGATTCACATTAATCAAATAATGACCAAACAGGAATTATGCACTCATTATATGACAGACAGATGGTGTGCTAAGTGATGGGGATAACCAAGACAAATGTGAGATAGTCTCGTCCCTGAAAAAAGTTACGTTTTACATCATCATACTTTAGAGTATAAGCAGCAAATTTCTCTTAAAAAGATCCAGATTCTATACCTGGGAAAGTGCTTAATATTTGTTACTTAGTTCTAAGTGTTCATAGTCTTTCCTCCTTTCTTCCTCTGTGTTTCATACGCTTATGCTCCAACTTCCAGATTAGGAACTTTTTTAGATTCTCTTTCTTTTTTGTCTTCTTATTTTAATTTTTAAAGAAAACTATTTCCCCTCATAATCAGGACCCATCAAGAAAAGCAACCTGAATTCTGACTTTGGAAACAATTATTTGGCCATAACCAATAAACATCATATGCACATTATGAAGAACCCTAATTCTCCATACTTTCTGGAATTTGTATCCTCAACTTTTTTTTTAAATTCTTGGTGTGCTAACTTCCTAAAAGTACTCTCACCTCTAAGTTTTCACTTTGATAGCCATATCCAATTTCTTGATCCTCCCCCTTTTTTTCCCATATCTCCTCCCTAAATTCTCTTTCTCAGGTTCTCCTCCTCCAGGATTTCTTCCCCTCTTTCTCAGTTCCTCATTCTGCTCAAGAACTTCTCCATCTCCTTAAATAAATGAATCAATAACAAGTATCTATTAAGTGCTTATTATGTACCAGGCATTTTGGTTGGCACTGGGGATAAAGACAAAAGTGCAATAGTCCCAGACCTCAAAAAGAGTTATATTCTTTCCATAGAGCAACAACGTGGCCAGCCCATCAGAGCTATGTTCTCTGCAGTAGAATCTGAATACTTTGCATTTCAACCAAAGAATGGATTTCAGTGTTCAGTACCTTTTTTTTGCCATGTGATCATTTGAATCTTCCCAAGATAATTCAATACATAGGAGTATGCACAAAATAAAAGGTAATGCTGGGAAAGAGGAGGCACTAAGACCTGGAAGAGGCCTCATGGAGGACAAGGAATTTGACTTGGGTAATGAAAAATACGAGGGAGTTTAAGAGGTAGAAGTAAGGAGGAAGTGCATTCTAATTATGGAGTATGGCTTGTACAAAGGCACAGAGATGAGAAGGGAATAGTATATGCCACAATACCTGGATAATATGCCAGCACTATGCCAGAAACTTGAATCACTTCCATTTGAATTGTCTTGGGAAGATTCTGATAATCATCTGGAAAGAAAAGGTACTGGACACTGAAATCCTTTCTTTGATTGAACTGCAAAGTATTTAGATTCTACTGCAGAGAACACAGCTCTGATGGGCTAGCCTAGCCACATTCAAATGCCAAATGTATCTTTGCCTAAAAGATTATTTTGTGGAGAACTCACACAAAGTATTCATTCACACAAAGGTCAGACAAAATGAAACAAGAAGATTTTCAAGTCTCTCCAAAAGAACTTCATATTGATTAGGAGACATGGGAGATGCTGGCATAGAATGATCCATGTCAAAGATGCCCATATCAAAGAAGGCACTGCGCTTGCTCTATGACCAAAGCAGAATTACAATAGCTAAAAAGAAACATGAGATATGCAAATTTACAGATATTTCTATCCCAAATGTTTATGTAGGCCCAATCTATGTTAGAGCCTTCTGAGCAGCCACTGTACGTTGACTTTGACATGCAGATTTCATCTTGGCCCTCTTCTAGTAAGAAGGACACCAAACAACCAAGAAGCTGGAGATGTAGATTGAAATAAAATTGTAAAAAGAATTAGTTGTCAAACAGAGGAGATTAAATTTTAGTATAGAGACAATAAAGAGTATGTCGAACAGGAAAAAAATGTTATGATTAAATCTGTGCATTAAGAATATAACTTTGGCAGCTCTGTGGAAGATAAATTGGAGTGGCTGGGATCTAGAGGAAGGGAGATCAATTAGTAAGCTATTGAAAAATAACCAAGCAAAAGATGATAAGGGCCTTAATCAAGATGGTAGATGTATAGAAAAGAAAAAAAGGAACATATGAGAAAGATGTCTATTAAATACTGCCCACAAAGTGTCCACAGTATCACTATTCTTCAGTGTCCTTGTCCTACCCTCAAGATACTAGAATTTCAGGGTATTAAATATATTCATATGAATGAAAAGACAAGATCAGACTATGTTGATAGATCCTTTGTATAATATTATATAATATAATAAAGTAAAAAGTATTTTGGCACAATAAAATTAAAACAGAAAAATCCCTAAAATTATATTACTAAAAAAAGCATGATCATAAAATGCAATCTTTACTTAAATCCCTAAAAATGACCAAATAATTGCTTGGCATTTAGCAGATTTATACAAGGTATATTTTTTAAATGGTATTTTGGTTTTTTTAATTAAATCCTTTGCAAAATTGTGTAGAATTAAAAAACTCTATAAGTATACTTAGTAACTAAAAATCTGATTTAAACCTATCAAATTCACACAACAAGGTTCACAACTATCAAGCCAAGAGTTAAGTATGCTTTTATTTAGCAACATTATAAGGTCTCTTTTTTAATTCAGAATATTAAAAAGTATAGATTTTAGGTCACTTTACTTAACCAGTAAAGATTTCATAGTAGAGAAGATTCAATTTTTTAGAATTTATATATTTTATATAGAGACTCTCATAACATTAAGAGTCTCTAACACCAGGATTACACATTTGTTCCAACCTTTTCCTCCCTTTCACATACCATACCTTATTTAGTCTTTTAGTAGGCTCACAAGAAGAATCTGTGCATGCATCAGTTCCTTTTGTTCCCTTTTCTATGGCGATAACTGAAAGAATGTGTAACATTATATCAAGGGTCTAAAGCACCACTAATATGCATTAAAAGGGCATTTCAAATTAAAAAATAACACATATAGCATGCCTATGATGTTGCCTTCTTAACAACTAAGTTAACTATAACAAATCTTACCTATTACCACACCACTGTCTTCATAAACAAGCATAAGAAGGAATTTTGTTAGGGATATGTTAGACTATATACACTCAATACATTTAAGAATTAATCAACTTCACTATAAGAATTACTCATAACAAACTGCTGATTTGAATAATTTGGGTGCAACAAAAACCCCAAGCTTTTTTTCTCAAATGCAGCATTTTTAGATTTAATCTAACAAATCATTTCAAGTTCTTGCTTCCTGTTTCCTTTATGAAATTATTTCTCAGCAATCACATCTGCCAGTTTTTTCAGGACCACGAACATAAGTCTGTCAGGGGCAGCTGACAAGTTAGTTCAATGGAAGCTAGGTGCTCCTTTAATTTGCCTTTGTCATAGATTAACAGTAAAATTTGAATTTCTGATTTCATGGCTTAAAACAGGTTTGCTGCAAAAAGTAGTTGCAACTCTAATAAAAAGAACTTTAAATTAAAAAAGAAAGTGAAGAATAAAGTGGCCTACACATAGCTATCAAGATAGAAATCACAGAATGTAGTTATAAGAAAAGGAGTAACAGTTGAGATACTCAGGACGCAAGAACAAAAAGTACAAGAAATTAGCCATTAGTAAAATTCAGTTTCTAAAATCTATGTACAAATGCACAAATTATAAGAAATGAGTTTAATAAACTAGAGGAATCAAATTTGACCTCACAGGTACTACTAAAACTTGGTGGGATAAGACTCATGACCAGAATATGGCTCTGGTGACATAACATTCAAAAGAAACAGGACAGGTAAAGGGTGATAAAGATGGAGAGTGTTGTATATCAAGAATATTCATGTAAGGAAAAGCAGGAAACAGAGGGTAGAGGACAAAGGCTACTGGAAAGAATTTATGTGAATATCAACTAGAAAAATATTTTTTCACCATAATAGGTTATGGGACCATTAAAAAGACAAAAATTAAGGAAACAGTTCAAAATCCTAGCCCAGAGAGATGATATTGTCATAATGGCAGAGGACCTTAATTATCCAGACCCTTGCTCGAAATATCTGTTAAAAGTAGAATTAAATTTCTAATATCTTGCCATTTCCTTGTTCAAAAGTTAGAGAAAGCAATCAAGAGAAATCCATTCTGAATGAAATTGTCTCAGGAGTAAGTAGTTTCATTGTTGTTATTTAGTCTTTTCACTGGCATCTGACTCTTGGTAAAGATGCTGGAGTGGTTTGTCATTTCCTTCTCGAGCTCATTTTACAGGTAAAGAACTGAAGCAAAAAGGGTTAAGTGACTTTCCCACAGGCACACAGCTAGCAAATGTGTGCAGCCTCATTTGAACTCAGGAGAAGATGAGTCTTCCTGAATCCAAGATTGGTGCCCTATCCACTACATCACCTAGCTAAATGCAAAAAACAAAACAACAACAACAACAACAACAACAACAAAAAAAAAAAAAAAAAAAAAACCAGGAACCTTGGAAGGAAGTGACTATTTCATCTTAGAATTTGTGGTTAAAAAAAAAAAAAAAAAGGATGGATGTTTGACATATACCTGAAATGGGGAGAACAGATTTTAAAGAATTCATAAGAAGAAAGAGTTAAACTTCTTTGCCTTAAAATTATATGGGAGAAATAACTCTAGGATACTAAATTCTAAAGACTTAAAGAGAAATAATTAGGGTAAAGAGAAAAAACAAAAGTTGTTGAAAGAAGTCAATGTGGATGCATTCACCAACTGGTGAGCTCCCTATGCATTTCTTTTAGTCTCCTCAAAAAACTATACTGTTTTATTTTATTTATTTATTATTATTTTTTAAAACTCTTACACTACTGTGTATTGGTTCCAAAGTAGAAGAGTGGTAATGGGGGCAGAAGAGTGGCAATGGGGGTTAACTGACTTGCCCAGGGCCACACAGCTGGGAAGTATCTAAGGCCAGATTTGAAACTAGGACCTCCCATCTGTAGGCCTGGCTCTCAATCCACTGAGCTACCCAGCTGTCCTCCCAAGTTTTATTTTTAAAAGACATATAGACCATATTCCCTAGAATAGTTAATTAGGTGGTAACTATATGAACTTGACTCCATCCTGTCAAAATAGTGTCAAGAGTACTAAAGTTCAGGGTGAAATGAAAAAGGCAAAAGAAGCTAGACAACAAAAAGATATTTGGGGATTTAAGCTACTAAAAGATGAGTTTGATAACTGACAAAAGAGAGAGAACAGAACTGTTAAACTCTTACTTTTCTTCTGTATTAACTGACAGTGACTAACAGGGAACTGATGCACAAGAATACCAAGCTGTTCTTAATATGAGTTACCTAAACCAAATAAATTATACCCTTGGGTTTTGAAATAACTGACAGATATGACTACAGAATCAAAAGAGGACTGGAGAAAACCATTTCAATAGAGATCTAAGGTAGAATTCTTTTAAGCTGAGTCTATGCAATCAGGGAGAAATCGAGTGGAATGATTGAGGATATGCACTGGTCCTATTCTATATAATATCTGTGATCAGTGACCCAGACAAAGGAACAAATGACATGCTGATCAAATTGACAGATATGAGGAAGAATAGTAACCACAATGGATGACAGTATCAGACTTCAAAATGACTTTGAAGGCTAGAACTTTAAGACAAATCTAGGAAAATAACATTGAATAGGAATAAATATTGAGTTTTTAAAAGTCAACTTCGCAAACATAAGATATGAGAGAGATAACTACACAAAGATATGTCCGAAAAAGTTCTGAGTTACTGGACTGTAATCTCTGTGAGTACAACCCAGAAAAACAAATACAATCAGGCTATAGTAAGCGAGGCTTTCAGGAATGAAGGGGTGATAATCCTTCTGTATGGTGTCCTGTGAGGAGGTCATATAGGGCATTATGTATAGTTCTGGAACCATGTTAGGAAAGATACTGATAAGCTGCGAAGCTTGTGGAAGACAATAGGAAGGATGAAGAGTTCATATCATATGAAGATTGGCTGAAGGAAGTGGATAATTTTAATAAGGAAAAGAGGAAAGATATGATAGCTATCTTTAAGTTTCTAAAGAGCTAGCATATAGAAGAGGGACTAGAAATTTTATTCTACTTGTACTTAGAAGGCAGAAATAGAAGCAGTAAGCAAAAGTTTCAGAGACGTATTTAGATAGGATATAAGGAAAAATGCCCTCACAGTTACAGCTTTTCAAAAATGGGATGTGTTGCCTCAGGACTGAAGATCTCTAAACAAAGGCTGTACAGGTTGGACATGTTTTAATGGATCTTATTGAGATATAGACTACTTAGGTTCCTTCCAGTTCTGAAATTCTGAGATCCTATGATGACTATTTAATTCTATCTCTCTCACTTCCCATGTGATCTTAGGTAACTCATTTAACATATCTGGGTCTCGTTTCTCTCGTCTGTCAAATAAGGAGGTCTGTACTTTTGCTATCTCTCTCATAAATGTGCCATTTTCTCCTCATAGTCACCATTCTGGGTCAGGCTGATATTATCTCATTCCTGGACTACTGTACAAGCTTTTCTTATACTAGTTCATTTTCCACTCAACTGTGAAAGTGATCTTGACAAAGTATAGATCTAACCAAGTCACTGCCTACTCAATAAAATCTAGGGGTGCTCTATCACTTCCACGATCAAATATAAAATCCCCTCTTTGGCTTTTAAAGTCCTTCACTATCTATTCAGTTTTCTTAAACTTTATGTACCCCTCCCCAGCCCTGCTCCACAAACCCCACAAACTAGTGACAGTGGCCTCTTTGATATTCCTTGAACAGGATGCTCCATCCATTGATTTCATGCCTTTTCAATGACTGACCCTCATTCTTTCTGTAAGAAGTTTTTTCCTAGTACTGCTTAATGCTACTGCTTTTCTCTCAGATATTACTTTCAAGTAACTCTGCATATGTTTCATATGTACATAGTTATCTACATGTTGTCTTCCCCTCCACCAATTAGGGGGTTGAACTTTAAGGAATGCTTTTGTCTTTTCTTGTATCCCCAACACTTAGCACAGTTCCTGACACATATTAATTAGCACTTGATAAAATGCTTGATTTCATAACACTTATTGATTCAAAGATTTCTTCCTGCTCTCAATTTTTAATCCTATGTAAATGGACTTTGGGGATTTGAGAATGAGGGCTAATAGAAAATATAATAGATACTGGAGATGAGGTATTAATGGAGTTGTAGAATTTAAAGATGAAAATAATGTGGAGATTTGTCTTCCTTTTCTTCCATCTATTTCTTTTTTCAAAACAAGTTGAAATACTTCAAGCATTCTTTCCAACTCCAAAAATCAACTGCAAATTATCTTTCAGCAGCATAGTGTCAGGCATAAAATAAGAATTTAATAAATGTTTTTTGATTGAGTCAAGTAGGACTTCAAGGCCTATAAGAAGCTTCAGTAACATTCTATCAGTCTAGAAATGGAAGGGGAAAAAACCAGAAGGGATTCCCCAAGGTTTGATAACATGGAAGGGAAAAAAAAGAGTTCCTGTGGATTTTGGGTTGCCTGGGAAGAATGCCATTCCTTGAGATTGTTTCCATATTGGTAGAGCTAAGTCATAAAATGCAAATGCAATGCATTAAAATGTTAAATTCTACAATCTCAAAATTTTTTACTTATGAAACGGAGTAAATTGTTTCCTAAGCATGTTAGGAATCCTTAAAAAGATGAATAATATCTACCTGAAAATGTGAAGAACAATTCGTTTTGTATACCAGCTCTCTGCATTTTAACATGATGACATTCAGACTTGACTAATGTTACTTCACAGGAAAGATCTGCAATTAATTTACTCAAAATCTGAAGCAACTTCTTCTCAAAAGCTGTATTATAAATATTATGGCATGGTGCAGAATGATATCGAGCTGTGAACTCGTAGTAAAAATTAGAAGCTATATAAGCTGCAAAACAAATAAAACATAAGATTTATTGTATAGATAAAAACAAAATTAGCATTTTCACTAAATAATTTATAGGTTCTAATTAAAATATTTAAATTATTTAAGAATCATTCAAAAACAAAAGTTCATTGTTTACATGTAAACAAAATTCTATATACAGTCTCCATCAAAAATCTAAGAGCAGTTTACATGTAACTATAAACATATGTGCATTATATATGTATGTTTCCATATGCACTCGATATTGAACTTAATAATGGCATAACCCCCCTTTGACTCAGTAATACCACTAGTAGGCCTATACCCCCAAAAGGAGGAAATGGATCTATTTATACAAAAATATTTACAGTACCTTTCTGTGGTGGTAAAGAATTGAAAACTGAGAGAATGTCTATCAATAGGGGAATAGCTGAATAAGTTGTGGCATATAACTGTGACAAAATATTATCATGCTATAGGTAATGACAAGCAGGATACTTCTAGAAAAACCTGAGAAGACTTACAGGAACTGATAAAAAGTGAAATGGGAAGAACCAGGAGAACATTCTATACAATAACAGCAATATCGTAAGATGATTACCTGTGAATGTCTTAGCTATTCTCAGCAATACAATGATCCAAGACAATTCCAAAGGGCTCCTGATGAAAAATGCTATCCACCTGCAGAGAAGGAACCTGATGGAGTCTGAATGTAGACTAAAGCATACTTTTCTTTTTACTTTCTTTATTATTCTTGTGGAGGGGCCTACATTTTCTTTTGACACATGGCTAATATGGAAATGTTCCGCATGACTACACATGTATCATCTCTATCAATTTGCTTGCCTTATCAAGGAAGGGTAAGGAAAAGATGAAAGGGAGAGATCTTAGAACCCCAAGTTTTTATTAAAAAGATGTTACAATTTTCTGTTTAATGTAAAAAAAATAGAATTGAAAAAAAATTTATTTAATAAAAATAAAAAATCAATTTGAAAAAATACAATTTCACATTTTAATATTTTTAAAGATTGGAATAGCCCCTGAATAGTCAAAGGAACAGAGATTTTAAAACTGTAAGGAAACTTAAAAGTCATACAATTTCAATCTCTTCATTTTCCAGATGGGAAAAACTGAGACTAAAAGAGATAAAATAGTTTATGCTAATTCATGGGGAAAACAGGAGGAGAGAGAAGGAAAGTATATTATGTATGTGTTTGTGTGTGTGTAAATAAAGATATAGATATATCACATGCCTGGAATTTTCTTGCCTCATCTCCATCTACTCACTTCCTTTGCTTCCTTCAAAGACCCACCAAAATCCAACTTTCTACATGAAGCATTTCCTGGTCTTCTTACTTCTTTTGATTATCAAGTTATTCTTTATAGGTCTTGTTTGTATAAAGTTGCTAGCACAGTTTCTTTCCATTAGACTATGAGCTTTTTGAAAGCAGAGACCTTATTAGCTTTCCTTGTATACCCAGCACTTTAGCATATAGTACATGCATGATAAATGTTTGTTGAATTACACGTGATATTTTCTTCCATGATTTGGCCAGTTCTACTTTTCATGTAACTCTTCTTCATTGGATTTTTGTGCCTTTTTTTCCACTTGACCAATTTTGCTTCTTAAGCTGTTATTTTCTTTTTGCATTACTTTCTTTTTCCCATTTTTCTTCCACTTCTCTTATTTGATTTTTTAATTCCTTTTTGAGCTTTTCCAGTGCCAGAGACCAATTCCCATTTTTCTTTGAAGTTTTGCATGTGGTTGCTTTGATCTTATCATCCCCTAAGGAATCTGTGCCTTGCTCTTCTTTGTCTCCATAAAAATTTTCTATAGTTAGGTGTTTTTGTTTTTTGTTTTTTTTTTTTTTTTTGCTGTTTGCTCGTTCCCAGGCAGTTTTTTTTTTTTTTTTTTGGCCTGTGGACTGGGAGTTCTCAAAACTTATTATTCTGTCTCCTTTCCTGATGGTTTGCAAGACTTGGAGCACTATAAATTATTTTGCCTAGGGCTAGAGGCTTCACTGCAGGCTTGAAAGGGCGAAGTGCTATGGACTTTGGGGACTCACTGCAGGCTGGTGCTAGGGCTTGGGACTTCAAGAGGTAGGTGTGGGGTGCTCTGTTGTTTGCTTAAGCAGGGTCCCAAGATCCCAAATTTGGTCTATGCCCAGGCTCAGAACCTGGTACAGTAGGGGGGGAGGGGTTGGCCCATACTCCTCTGTGTGCAGTTTTAATTCCTACTCCCTTTGTCCAGTGAAAATCAATTCACTGTGCCTACCTTTCAGTTTGTTTTCTCCTTAGGAGCCCCCTCACTCTGTCACCTTGTTGGTTCTGTGACTTTAGTTAATTTTCAGTGTTATTTTAAGACTGATTTGAGAAGATTATCTGAATGGTTCCAGCTTTTGTTGCTACTAAGCCACTATGTTGGCTTTGCCCCTCACATGTGATAGAGCCAGGATTTGAACTCTGATCCTCTAATTCTAAAACTATCACTGTTTCTACATCACCATAGAAGGAAGATATTGAGGGATTGATTCACAGAGTATTTATATGACAGGAAGAAATCAAAGGCATAGAAAAAAATCAAAACATTAAAAAATTTAAACTAGTTGCATTACTGATCACAGAAGCATAACTTTAAAGTTGTCACTCATGACTGCGTAGGGCAATAAATGAAAAATGACAAAAACAATGGCTTCCAGGTTTTCTGACCATACTCATAGGAGAAAAAGATGCAGTAATTATTAGCTTACAAAACTTGTTTGGAAATATTATGAAAGCAACTCAACATGTCCAATTAATAAATTTGAAAAGTCAATTATTTTTTGATCGACTAGTATTTAGAAGGTTTAAAGGACAACTCACCAGAAATCTCAACTGCAGAAAAGGTTCAGGGAGAATTATTTAAAAAGGTGTTATACTCAAGTCTAGAAGGAAAACCAGTTATATTGTATTCAAATAGATCTGTGGTCTCATCAATTTAGGCATTCATTCCAATGTTGGAAAACACAACCAATTTATATTTGCCCATCTTTTATCTTGTATGATTTTTCCATGTACTCCTTACACCCAGTCTATTGAAGATATTCCTTGCTTTCTTCTGATATGACAAGAATATTCAAGAGAGCACCTAGGCTGTATTCCTGTCATTCCTTGTCCTCTCCATGGAAAAAGGCCACTTTCCTTCCTATCACACATTTCTGTAACATCTTTTTCTCTTGTTCTTGTTCAAAGTTTTTAATCATTTATATGTTGCATCTTGTTTATATCCATCATGGCCCACCCACTACACTCTGTATGATACTCACTTTTTAATTATTCAGAGATTTCTAAGTTCCATGGTCTCGTACTGACACAACAGTACTAGAAGAATATTTGTATAAAAAAGATGAGTTACTGTTTCCAGGAAAACTTCGGGATCATTCAAGGGGCTTTGAAATTTCCTGAAGACAATCTAACCCACTCTTCCTTCTCATTTGGAAACCAATTCTTTGCCCTTTTATATTCTATGTTCCAGATATATCTACATACAAAGATAAGTATATATGCATACATATATACCTAAGTATACACACACACAGATGGACAAGCTCTGTGGGTTGAACTGCATGTTGAAATCTAAGAAACAAACATTCTTCATCCATTTGACCATTCCCATGTAGATAATCAGGTTGAATTTTTAAGTATTTACATATCGCTTTAAGGAGGTTCTGTACTCTTCCAAGGCCTAATGTACTCAGCACAATGTCCTCAGCAAACAGGAGAATATGGAGGATATCATCATTCACAGGTAATGCTGGATCTTCTCTAAAGCAGTTAGCATACATCTGACATATATATATATATGCATATATATATATATTTGTAGTCTGCAAAAGTTTATTTTCAGAGGATCACTAAAAAAGGGTTATTGCTATTATTATAGCTTTCAAGGATTCTTGAATAAAGACAGTTTGTTGGAATAAAGTCTGTAAGCTGTTGCTTTGTTCTACCAAATTAAATGATTTTTCATAATCAACAAACAATAAGCATAGTGGGATTTTCTAGTCACTACATCATTCGATTTCAAAATAGTAAAGATATAAAGTATTATTAATGGAGCTTTGAATCAGTACAACTATTTTAGAAAGCAATTTCGAATTAAGCAAATAAAATGGCTAATAGCTACCACTACTAGGCTTTTTACCCCAAGGAAGTCATTTAAAAGAATAAACTCTCCATATGCCAAAATATTTACAGCAGCATTTTTATGATAGCAAAGAATTAGAAAGAAAGTAGATGCCCATCAATTAAAGAACAGCTAAACAAATCATGAAACATACATTCAATGGAATATTTCTGTCATGCTATAAGAAATAAAAAATATGGTGAAAAAATAAAATGGAAATAGTAACATAATCTAAAGCAGAGCAAAAAAAGCAGAGCCAAAGAAGCAACATATACAATGATTACAACATTGTTAATGGAAAGAACTAAAAAAAGAAAAAAAAAGAATGTCATATGTTTTCAGACTTTTTTTTAAGGTATTGCTTGGTTGTGCCAAATTTTTCCTCTTCCTTTTTTTTAGTCTTTTAAAAATACTGTTTGTTAAAAAATAATATTGTAAGGGCAGCTAGGTGGTTCAGTGAATGAAGAGTCATACTGGAGATGGCAAATCTGGCTTCAGATAATTGTTGTGTGACCCTGGGCAAGTTCCTTAACCCCAATTGCCCAGTTCTTATTGCTCTTCTACCTTGGAACTGACACTAAGACAGAAGGTAAGAATTGTTTTTTTAATAAAATAATTTTGCAAAATTACAAAGAATAAGCATGCCTTTAAAGAAGAGATATGAGAAGATAACCCCATTCTACTTTTTGCAGAGATGGGAGGTCCATGAATGTTGTGAACTGCATATATTTTCAAACTTTTTTTGATTTATCAGTTTGTTAAAATTTTTTTCTCGTCTTTTTTCTTTAAAAATATTATTTGTCATATGAGATGTCTCTCTGTGGAGGAGGAGGGAGAAATACTGGAAGTTTTGATCATGTAAAAATACAAAGATATTGATAAAATTTTATTTTTAAAACACATGCCTTACTGAAGAATATCACTAACAAAATCCTGCCTATCCCCTAATAACACTCTCATTAAGATCCTATGTATATGGCAAAGTAGGCCTATTAAGTCTGACTACATACAGATAGATGATTCATGGATAATGGCCACATCAGTGACAGTATATCAAAATATAATCAAATTCATTTTTATTATGTCATTTCATGCTCACCATATTCAGCACCTATTTTTTCTTTTCTCAAATAAAGTATTTATGATACAGAGTCACAAGGCTGCTATGTAACCTGCAAGTCTTTGGCCTCTCTCATTCTTTCTTTCACACCCATACTTTCTGATACCACTCTCACCTATTTGTACTATACCTTTGTATTAAAGTCACCAAATATAATGTATGTAGATTTCATTTGGATCGTTTTAATGAATTCTTCGTATATTTCTCTATTTTATCCTCTGCAACCAATGTTTGTGTATAAGCTGCAATTATTTTCATTGCGGACTTCTTCATAAATACTTTATCATGAGTACTGGAATACAAGATTACCAAATGTCCCATGAAATAACGTTTCTTGTTGTATTCACGCATACTAGAAATCTGATTCTCTCAATTCCTTTCTTTGTCTCTCCTAGGTCAACCAACCAGTTATTAAACGTATTAAATCCCTACTATATGCCAGGGACTTGCAATATCTATGAGCTATCCTTCCTACTTAGTTTCAACTTCCTTATTTCTTCTAGTTTCATTTATGGAAAGAATATTAAGGGTGATATGTTGTAGTTCCTTGAGAAATTTCTATTTTATCACTATAAGGGATTTTAAATATATACAATAAACATTTCAAATAGCAATAGTCAAGGTAAAGTTTATAGAGAGTCTAAAAATTGTGATTCTTAGCTCCTCTGCCTCTTCTGCCACTCTGTCATACCAACTGCAGAAGCAGAAAGAGACCACAAAGTTCTGAGGAGGAGCCATTTTGGACTTTTCTTTTTTCATGGATGTCCATGGACAAGTAAATCACCACCACGTGGCTATAAGCTGAGCCTAGAAGCAATCTAAGCCCATTGTCAAAACTATACTTGCAGCCTTCCTACCATGGTAAAAGTGGCTTTCTGCCCAGGATTTCAGAACTTCAGGCTACCTTGATGAATAGAGCAATGGAGTAGGATTCTATGAATTGCATTAAGGGTTAGATTAATCAAGAATTAAGGAATAAAGAGAAAGTTACTATAATTTTATTGAGCTCTTCATATTTCGATACATTTTGTTCTAAGGTATACAATTTTATTTTCATACGAATATAATGATTTACATGCTTAATCTAATGCATGTTAATACATGTATTCTAATAATGAGTTCTATATTTGTTTTCTTAACAAATGGACAAGTGAAACAAAAGATGCTATTCTCTAGTTTAAAAAGACCAGGGAACACATGTTGAGCCATGATATCATAATCAAGGCATTTCTATTCACCAGTAGTAACATAATGTTACTAGTGTCCATGAAGGAAAAAAACACCTTCACAATGAACCTAAATGTGAAGACTGCACTTCATAAAAATACTTTTCTAAAAAAAATATTGTCCAAATGAATTTCACAAAGCAATATTTTGTGCAAATAAATTCTTGGCATTGGAAATTGAATCCTTGATTGTATTTTTTGCAGATGGATCTTGAAAGTTAAATCTTCATATCCATCATTCCTACCCACAACTATCCAGTGATACCTAGAGGATATCTTAATGTACACGGATTATTATTACTACACAGTTAAACTATATATCTCACTAAACACTTTATCCAAATTCTCAATATATAATCATCCAATTGCTGAGCAAATGTTACTAGTTTGATGTCATGTCTTAATACTCAGTATTATGTTTTCCATTTGTTTAATTATAGTACTATTATTAACTCAGCCAGAAAGGAGGATATTGGGATTGAGTGTGCTATCCGGTTAGATAACCTTTGTTAAAAAAATTAAAGAAATTAAACAGTTTTAAGGGAAAAATTGAAGGCAAAAAAGAAATGTTCTTCTTACCATATATAGTGTATTTTAGTTGAACAGTTTTTTCCATGTCTTCTACTGTAAGTTTATATGAAAGGGAGCAAGTATAAACTCCACTCATATCTTTTTTGAAGTTATAGAATATAAGGCTTCCTGTTGTTGTTATTTTTAGATAGGAGTTTTCTAATAAAGAAATAAAATACAGTTCTTAATCACTGAATTTTATTCTGGTTTCTTAGGATAAATTACTTTAAAGTAAAATTCCAACCAAACCAAAACTGTCAACATTCAACTGCAAAGATTTTATCACTGGAGTGGATATCAGAAGGTAAAAGAAGGAGAGGGACTAAGTGTGAGGTCTATCAGATAAGAGGATCTAGTTTCTAGGAAAAGTCCTCACAGTGCAATTTTATTAGCCAAATAGCTCTTTGGGTATTAGAGGAAAAGATCAATTAATTAAGTATTTAACAAACTCCTATTATATGCTAAGAAAATTGAAGACCTAATCCCTGTCCTAAATAAATTTGTAGCCTAGTTGGGGAAAAAATATGTACATTTAAAAGTTAATAAATAACATACTCCAATTTACAATAAAAAAAGAAATACTTGGGGGCAGCTGGGTAGCTCAGTGTATTGAGAGCCAGGTCCTAGGTTCAAATTTGGCCTCAGACACTTCCTAGCTGTGTGACCCTGGGCAAGTCACTTAACCCCCAATGCCTAGCCCTTACCACTTGTGTATTGGCTTCAAGGTGGAAGGTAAGGGTTTAAAAAGAAAAAGGAAATACTTTCCTAACCACTAGGGCTATACAATAATGGAATGGGTTATCTCATGGGATAGTAAACTCATGCCACAGCATATTTTCAGAGAGGCTAGATGACACAGAATTGTTATTAAAATGGTTTCAATATTTTGAGGGAGCAAGGGTTTTATAATCTATAAAGTCTCTTCCAAATATATATAATCACTATATTGAACTTCAATATGGAAATAAGTAACACTCCTTAAATATTTTTGGTAATAAAATGCTTATATATTAATTTACTATATCACACCCAAAATTTTAACTTAGAATTCATCAAAAATGATACTTAAAAAATATTGTGATTCTACTTTGAAAATTATTTCATAATAAATTTTAAGAGAAGTATCAAAGTTTAGGGGGTAGAAAGTCAGCCTTAGAATCAAGAAAACATGGGTTCAATTCCTGCATCTGACACATACTAGCTTTTGATCACCAGGTCACTAAACCTCTCAAAGTTTCCAAAAACTCCCTAATTTGGGAGAAAACCAGTGTCTACAGGCCACACAAAAAAAAGTTAAAACTCCTTTCAAATCAAAAAGGAATAGATAATATCTCCAGTATATAGATGCAAACTTGTTACAGTTGAAGCCTAACTCAGTGCAAGATTTCCATAAAGAGAAGAAAGCACTGACAACTTAAAAGAATTTCTGAACATTGGTACACCAAGAATTTTTCTCCTGGTGGAAGAAGATAAACAGGAAGAAATTTTTTTCTGCTGGACTCTCTGGACTGGTTAAATCAACCAAAGGCCATGAAAGTAAAGAGTAAAAACTGCTTAAAACATTAATTTATTTTGCTGTTTTTATACATATATCTACATTCTAGTGTTATTTTGGAAACCTATCTCTAAATAATACAATATTTCTCTCAAAATTTGTTTAAGTTCAGTACTCCAAATTATTAGAGATTTGGTTGGATTTTTAAACTTTCTTTTTCTTACTAGAAAAAGCATTTTTTAACTTACTTGAGAGATAAATAGAAAATCTGATAGCGTAAAGTAACCTTTTTTCATTACAACTAATACAGCAGAAAAAAGTTTAGCACTATTTAATAATTTTGAACTTAAAAGTTTCAACTGTAAACATGTTAGGAAGTAGAGTTGATATACTTACTCAGGATTTTCAAGTGAAAGCTAAACTGGGCTTGCTAGTCTTAGCCTACTGTCTTACTGATGTAATTACAAGTTGATTATTGAGGCCTTTATTGAGAGTCTACCATAGACTAAGCTCTATTCTAGATGGACTAGGAAACTTCTACTATCTGCTGATTCCTTAATCTCTTCTGTCATATCTAATGTCTAAAAATAAAATTTCTAAGAAAACTTCTAAAGATTTTATCTTTATTATTAAAGAGTAGTAAAGAAAGAGATTCTAAGACTAGCTATAGGCCAATAGTTAGTATAAGAATGGTTAAATCCAAGTATGAAACATCTGTTGAGTAGAAGCAAGGAAGTAAGGAATTAATATTCCTAGAATTTGAAAAATAACTATTTTCAGAATCAGAGTCTAGGATGAAAAGGTCCTAAAAATTATTTAAAATGAGAAAAAAAATAAAACTTACTTAGAAGTATAATATTGATCTCCCAGGCATATGAAAGAAACATAGGACAAGTTTTTTTGGTGGTTGTTAGGTTTTGGTTTTGGTTTTTGGTATTTTTTAATTTAAGTTGGTCACAGTGGGTAGTTTTTAAGATATCTTTACATAAGATTTTTATTTAAAAGTTCTCTATCAATATTCATTAATGATATTGGTATGTAGTTCTCATTTTACTTTATCCTTCCCTAGTTTTGATATTAAAACTTTACTTGTTAAAAAAATAGTAGAATGAATTTTCTTTAAATAATCTGTGTAGTATAGGTATTCATAGCACTTTTAACATTTGATAATATTCATCTGTAAATGTTCAGACTAGGTTTTTCTCCCTTTGACCCCATTTCTTACTTACTTTATAGTGTTCAATTTCAGCTTCAGAGATTTGCTGCTTGTTTTCATGCTGTTAATTTAGCTACTTTATATTTTTGGTTTTTTTAATTTTTTAAATATTTTTAATATATTTATAATAACAATAATAATAAAATATTTTTAAATATTTTAAAAAATTAATCAGTTTTGCTGCATTTGTGCAGTAGGTTCAGGTAATCATTTTTATTTCTTTTCTGTTTGCTGTGACTTCTCATTGGTTTTTATTCTATTAATTTGATATTATTCACTCTTCTTTTAATCAGATTTACTGAAATCTAATCCACTGTTAGTCTTTTAAAAGACCAACTTCATTTTGTTTATCATTATTATCATCTTTTTGCTTTCCATTGAACCAATTTCTCTTTCAATTTATGTATATGTTGGTTATCTCATTTTTAATTGCATACTTGGTTAATCATTTCTTACTTTTCCTATTTTAGGGATGTATTTTTAAAAGATAATTTTTTCAATCATGCAACTACTTTAGTTGCAATCCTTAAATTTTAGGATTTTGTTTCAGAATTTTTCTATTTGATGTAAATGTCCCTTCTATACTTGTTCTTTAATGCATTCATTCAGGAAGTCACTCAAGTCTGCCATCATGATGTACATTATCTTACTTTAATATGAAAAAAGGGGAAAAAATACCAAAATTTTAAATTAGAGTAATATGCTCCTGGCATCATCAGCTGTTTTTCAAACATGAATTTAAACAATTTAGAAGCACCAACACATTTGTTTTAAGAGACAGTCTCCCATCTTAACAACTTCCAGCATAATGCCATAATGCCCAAAATAATAATTTTGGCAAATGTTTGTTGAACAAAATATCCTGGGCATGATAAAAATTTTTTCTTAGTGACTCAGGGTCATCATTATGAACACTCATAATAGTATCATGCTACTACATGCTAAAGGATTTGAACCCAGGATTTTCTGTTTATTTGACAGGAACTTTAACTTGCTAACTAAGTAGGAGCCCAGGGTGTAAAGAGTATTCAGATTTGCTAAAACAGGTTAAAGATAGCCAACAGACCTCAAACTCATTGGTCATTTAGAGGAATGTCTACGCAAGCATGTGAAGACTTTATTCTGGTGGTGGAATAAATAGATAAAAACAATTTGTTCCAAAGGCCATGAAGGCAGCAGGAGCAAGTGCTATGAAGTGCTTAGAACTTGGTCAAACATTGAAGATGTCAAGGTCATCCACTGCTTCCTGGGCCACTGCTACTCATTCTGACTTTTGTCTTGCCACTGGACTTCAACAGCTCTTGAGAGAAAAGAGAGGCTGATGACTTTGCACAACTCTGCCTCACAAATCCAGTTCAAGGCTTAGGCCAAAACATTAATCTATGAGGTGATTAGTCCGCTTTGAAAATGAAGGACAAACTATGCTATAAATGAATGATGGCCTCCAAAGATTTCGGGTATGTAGGGTTGCTTGTTCCATCATGAAACAGCTAGAGATTTACCTGTCTGATATCTAATATCCGCTAAAGGTTTTTATCTTTATATTCTCCTTTCTAACTTCCTTCATATGCTTTGAGTTGGCATTTCTTATAAGACCTATAAAAACTGTGACTAAAATAAAAATTTCTAGTCTTTGAAGAGATTGAGCTTTTTTTTTTTTGGTAGGGTATTTATATACATGTGTCTATATATATACACATAAGATACAAACATACATACACACAGAGAAGGTGCTTTAAGATTTATTTTGCTTACTTTCTAGTTCATAAGTAGATTCCAAATAGTTGAGGTTGCAAGAGAAATGTTCTCTACTTAAGTGACATGTCCAACTAAAATTTTTCTTCTTATCTAGAAAAAAACCCTATACTCTGATACTCTTAACTTACTTTACAATATCTTTGCCAACTCATCCCATAAATGACTCCTGTTTCTTCTTACTGGGACTATGGATTCACTGACCTAGGAAACTTACTCTACCAATGCCCAAGGTATTAAGCAGTTAGGTAACTAGCCTAGGGTCACAACCTGTACATGACAAGAACAATACTTGAACCCAGATTTTGATTCTGAGGCCAGCTGTCTATCAACTCTATTTAATTGCGTTGGGATGGGGGAGAAGGGGTTCTAGAACTAGGTCTTAACTAATATGAATAATGAACCCCATGAAGTGGCCGCATTAATTGAATTCACACTGGGTTAGAAACAACTACAATAGTTTACATAATTATAATTTCAAATAGTGAGACTCTAAATACATGCAACCATTTCAAAGTTTTGATATTTGCACTAATTGGGATAAAGCCGAATATAGTATAATATACATACCTGTATATATTAATGGGAAAAAAATGAAGCTTCAAATGGAAATGTATATATACACACATATATATGTATATTTACATATATGTAGTATTAACAGTATTTTTACTTTTAAAAATTTCAAACTATTGTTATTGAGAATACAACAGAATGTGTGGTATTCCCTTTGGTAACTTACTTAAAAATTTTATATCTATGAGCAGGTAGAATATATATTTACTTCAACAATAGGTTCACATCAAGGCTAGAGACTATGATTTATTCTCTAGAACTATAAAGATATGTTAAAAAATTAACCCCAAAATAATTCTTAAAATACCAAGATAATTTCAGTAACATATGTTAAAATTAAAAGTCATTTCTTACCTTTTCTTGTTTTATGAGATGCTACAAATCCAGACTGATTGGTTATCATATAGATGACCTGTCGGCAAAGGTATCCAATCAGAGGATTTAGCTGTAGAGTATGTATTTATACCAGCCCACAAATTCATTTGTGCCTCATTGTGTGTCTTTAAAAATGGTGAAGGATGTTGAGAGCTACTTTTAAAATACACAAATCACACTCCCCAAACAAATTTAGTCCTTGAACAATAAATTCATTTAAGAGCCTTTGTGGTAAGGAATATCTAGTCAAATAAAACTAATTATCAAGAGAAATCAGAATGGCCAAAAATTAAACACATAGCCATTTTTGAAATATAAGAATCATCAAACCAGATCAGAGCATTACATTAATCCAAATCAGAACCAAAGCTTGATAATTTTAAGACTGTGAAAACATGTCAAGAATCTAGTCATTTTCCATGATAGAAATTTCTTCCACATTCAATTATAGTCTAATTAATTTATAAATTTATTTACATACTGTCAAATTTGATATCAATATTTGCAAAATACTGTTATTTTGTTAGATATCCACAAACCCTAATTTAAGCACATAATATACAAAAGCTATTTTATTGTTGAGTCATTTTTCAGTTGTATCTGACTCTTTGTGATCCTATTTGAAGTACTGTTGGTAATTATACTATTGTGATTTGCCATTTCCTTCTCCAGTTCATTTTACAGATGAGGAAACTGAAGCAAACTGAGTGGAGTCAGTAGCCCAGGGTCATACTGCTAATAAGTATCTAAAGCCAGATTTTAACTCATTAAGATGAGTTTTCCTAACTCAATCCTGTTATTCTACCTTACTGTGTCACGTACATAAGCTCTATCTATTAACAAATAAATCACAAATAGAAAATTAAATTACATGAAACTGAAATTATATTAGCCATAAACTAAGAAAACTATAAAAAACTTGCATTGACTTCATAAGTTAATTCTTATGTTAATAATTCAAATAGTTCTGTGATTTCACTGATACAGGTATTCCCTGCATTGGTGCAGATTGCAGCAACTCATATTTTTCCTTAATTTTTGTCCGTGTTCTCATATTTCGTCCAGATGAATCTTCCCAATGTTCTTGAGACCATTCTTTAGGTCTTTTTACAATCTGTAGGTAATGATGTGATATTTGAGCTTCTTTTACATGACTGATTCTCCTTTTCTGAGCTTCTTCTGCATAAATCTGCATTAGCACAATACTATAGCCTACTTTTGCTCACCATGTATGCTCTCCTTTGTCCTTTGGGTCACCAGCAAATGTGATTATTTGGAGGCTGGTATTTTAATACTCATTCATACAGCTTTTCTCAGAAAATATTAATATTAGAAAAATGAGTTTTTGTGCAAGGGAAGAGCTTAGCAATATTAAATGCTATATAAAAAAACTCTACTTTCAGGCCTTGACATGAAATTAAAGTCTTCCTGTGTTCTAAAAGGATATGCCAACAAAGTATAAATTCTGGCAGTTTCTACCATGCTAAAACAGTTTCTATTACAGTTCCAGCAACTAAATGAGTTTATGCCATCCATAAACCAAAACAGGTAAGTATAGAGATTTTGCTTACCAAGAAGGACACTAAGTGATAACTTACTTTGGTAATGACAACCTATGAAACAAAGCAGAAAAAAAATGGTCCTTGGACCAGTGTGGTATCCTTCTCTTTCCACACTGATTCAAGTGGTAGAGTAGATGAAAGGAATAAATATGGAAGATAGTACTAGAGATCACACAGTTCACATAAATGCCATCAAAGTAAATATTTTAGTTTTGTTCTTTGAAATAAACACTTCTGCTTGAGAAAGAATAAAAATCATTTCACCAATAAACCTAACCGGAAAAGAAAGACTAGTCTAAGACGACCTCAAATATAGTTTCTTATGGAAAACATGTTTAAGTAAACATTTTCTAATATAAATTAGTCTATACAAAAACCAAGAAATGTGAACAGCAGATCATTTCTGAAAGTGATTTACAAGAGAAATAAAACTCAGAGCACTCGGGCAATTGATATTCCACTCAGAATTTTAGCAACTCATTTCTATAGTCCTAGTCACTTTTATATTCAACAAATATGGATTTGCTGAATGTATACTATATGCAAAACACTAAGGTAGGCACTTCATGAGAGTTGCTGTGAAACAAGGAATGTGAAAATCCAGTTTGTCCCATTTTGTGTTCATTTAAAAGAGAAGCAGAAATTTTCTAGCCTGTAGGAAAGAGAAAGGCTTCATGAAATAAATGGATTTTGAAATGAGCATTTGAAAGACAGGAAGGAATTGAACAGGTAGATTTTGAGCAATGGAAAAAGAGAAATAGTACATTAAGCAAACCATATTTAAGACAGTGGAAATAATGTTAACAAAGGCATAAAGGCAGGAAACTATGGGGTAAATTTAGGAAATAATATATTGTCCTCTTGGGCTATATTAAAAAATGTATAAAAGGGAACAGTGAATGAGAAAATTGGAAAAGTAGATTTGGTGTCAAATCACAGAAGGCCTTGACCTAACAAAATAAAAGACTCAGAAATGCCAAAAGAATTGGCCACTTTTGCAACATCAGAGCTTCTCTATCCTATTTCAGTGATGTTTCTGCTCTCCATCCTTGCTCTTGGCTCCTTACTAACTAGTCTACATAATCAAAGCAAGGCAAATATCTAGTGAAGTCAAAGATAGTATACCTATGTCAAGACAAACAAAAAGAGTATATCAATCAATATACCAATTTCAAAATACCTATAGATGAAGGTATCCTGGCTTAAACTTTGCTTAATATACATCAATAAGTCAAATAAGAATGGTGTTGGTTTCTTTTATATTAATGCTGCCCAAAAGAAATATTAATATATCGAAGTCTTCATCTTCGGTCCTTAATCATGAGTTCCCAAAAGCTCTGTCCAAGGGGACAGACACTAGTTCTTTCATGATCTATACTTGAAAACTCTAAGTAATAAAGCCAGAAGCGGTTTGTGCTTATTATCTATCACTTATGACATCTGATAAAGTTTGGAAAGGCTCAGTAACAGAAGACTGCTCATCAGACAATCAAAATATTTGAAACTCCTTACTAAATTATGAAAATTTCCCCAACTGAAAAATGGGCAAAAATCTTACCTCTATCACAGAGGAGTTGTTGGATCAAATGAGATATTTGTAAAACACTTAGTAGGTCCTTAATAAATGCTTGTTCCCTTTTTCAGGGGAACAAACTTTACTATATAAATATATTTGATTTCAAGTGTTTTTTACAATCCTTCTCCTACTGGTTTAAACAAAGTCTATATAATAGAGTACTGGTTATAAACCTTAAAGAAAACTTCTAAAATGTTTTTAGTTAAAAGGAATCTTCTGATGACCCTTCAGGAGTCTGAGAAAACCTAGGCAATTTTTCCTACTCCTAGAATGCAAATGTCACAATCCAAATCTATCCCATATCACCAGCAAGGTCATTTGGAAATATATGTAAAAAAAAAAGAAAAAATTAGTCCTGAAGACATAATATTAGAAGTTTAGATTATCCTGTCCATAACACATTCTATTCAGTGGTATCAATAAATCTCTATGTATTGAACATGCTAGGTGAAACAATAGATGGGAGACTTAAGAGAGGTATAACAATCTAAAGAAGGGATCGTGTCAACCTCACTCACCTTTCTTCGAGCTTTGCTCTTAATTCTCCAGCCTGTCCTACTTCTATATCAGCACACTTCTCCCCTAGAGACGCTTCTTCCTCTACAAACCTATTCATCAGATTGACAAATTTCTACCTAGAACTTCCATCTGTTGAAATGCCCAGGCCAGCCATACTCATAGTTTTCTCAGCTCTGCTCCTAACTTTACAGACTTTTCTACCTTTTCCTTGCTTGAGCAGCTTCTTTCACTCTAGCTTTTTAGTTGCCTTTTATGAGTTGTTTGCCTTTATAAGAATGTAGGCTTCTTAAAGTTAAGAACTCTTCCTTCTTGATAGGATTTGTATTCCCAACTTGTAGTCAGTGTTTATTAATAAATGCTTATCTATCTGTGAATCATTTAAGAGTGGCTGCCCATAAGAGGCTTACAATCTAACTGGGAAAATAGTACACACACAAAACAATTGTTATTGTTGTTCAGTCACTTTTCAGACATGTCTAATTCTTTTGTGATCCCATTTGAGTCTAGCCAGCTATGTTGCAGCCCTCTACAATAGCCTCTTCTTCCATCCTGACATGCTTCCTTCTCTTTGTTCCTCTGAGTTAATCAGGTTTTTTAGCATATACCTGGGCAAATCAATTTAATAATTTCCTCTATTTCCTCAACTGTTTTTTTTCATTTTTGACACAATTTGGTTTTCCTCTCTCTTTTAAACATCTATGTTTCTTGGTTATTAAAAAAATACCTCCTGGTTTAGTGTATCAATTTAATGGCTCTTTTGCTTTAAATTTTATTTATTTCTTATTCCATTTTAATTATTTTTATTTAGTTTGGGATTTCTGATTTGTTTTTTATCTTTTTTTACTGCTTGACCAATTCATTGACTTATTCCTTTTTCTTTTGTTAATGAGAGAGTTTAGAGTTATAAAATATCTCCTTAGAACTGTAAGATGGTCCCCTCTTCAAGGAACTCATTTTTGGCTCTACTTGGATGCTTCATCTTGACACAGGGCTCCAGGACTTCTCCTAATGTAGGTTCCAACTAGGGTCCTTCCCCTCTAGTTCTAGGCTCCCATCACACACTTCAGAAACTGGTCACTGAAATCTTGTGTCGGGCCTTTCTCTTTCTGCTTGACTGGGGCCACTAGGACTTACCTGTATTTTACCTGTATTGCCCTATATCTTACTGGGCCTGGGCCAGGCTCAGGATGCTTCTGAAAGTGCTAGACCTTCTGGGAATGTCTCAAGGCCACTACTACCTCATTGGGCTTAAGCTACCAGTTATTGATATAGGGAAGGCTGGGTGGCTGGGCCTGGGAAACTTGGAGCTCAGGCCTGGATTTTTTGAGATCATCTCAAAGTCTTTAGGGTGAGCTCCACTCTCTGTACATGACTCTCCCAAGTCACCATAGGGCTGCAGACATCCATTTATGGATATATGGGTTGGGTGGGAGAATAAAGATGATTCTTTCTTTGGGGTAATAGCATGGTACATGGTACAGATAGCAGTGGAAGGTTGCTTATGAGAGATAACATACTGTTATCTTCTCACAAACCTTCAATTCCTTTTGGATAAATGTTTTAGCCTTTCAAATGTGACATTTTTCAATTACAGTGAAAATATAAGCAAAATAGAAGTTAGATAGTTCTGTTTTCTGCCTCTTAAGAATAAATCAGGATCAGATTTCTCTTCTATCTGACATTCCATGTACTAAACACATCTACAAAAGCCATTTTTGGTATCCATCTTTCCCAAGTCTCAATTCCTGTTGTATTTTAAGCCTTTTTAACCCTCCTCAATGTTAAAGATCAATGCCACCTTTTGTGGCATACTAGGAAGTAAAATAAAAGAGGAAGCAGAAGATCTTGGTCTGTGTCCTGGTTCCACCAGTTATTTGACCTTGGGCAGCATAACCTTTGATCCTATTTCTTCACATGTAAAATGGAGACAGTCCTTACATTATTTGACTGACAGGAGCCTTGTAAAAATCAAATCTTTTACATAGATCTGTGTATAAACATCAAGCACCATGTTGTAATTTTTTTTGTAATACTCTCTTTATATCTTTTGTACATGTACCTTTAAAATCAGACTTTCATCTGAAGTCTAATCAATTTCTGAATGCCTTTTCTTTTTCTTCCTTATTAGGATATTCACAACTGTATTCGCAAATGTTCATTTTTCTCAGAGGCTCTTAAGATGCATACTGAGTTCTCTTCCCTTTTGGTAAAGATAACAGAATTATACTTATCACTTCTGATAAGGGAATTTTTGAAATTTTCTTTCTTAAAAAGAAGAGGTGCCTAAACATCATGTGTCTGCCTGTACTTCAACTTCCCCTCTTTGGTCATCATGAACTCTAATAAAACATGATTAGTTTTCCTAAGGTTCCTCTCACTTTTACTCCATCAACTAGTTCTCCTTCATTAGGCAAAATTAAGGTCCAGAGTAACTTTTCTCCTCATTGCTTCCCCAGCTTCTAAAAGATGAAATGTTAAGAGTCAGGAGTTTGTTAGATAAAATGCTTTCAGTTAAATAGCACTTCTGGCAGATTGGAGTTTGAAGTCAATGCAATTCTTTCAATATTTCTTTATCTTAACCGACACTGCACAGCAGAGGTCTAAGCACAGTTTCTGAGGATAACATTTGTCATTATATCACTCAACAAGTATAATATTTATCTTATCAGAAATTCAAAATACTTCTTCTCCATCATCTGGGTGGTAATTCTATAGTATAACCCCAAAATGATATTGCTTCTGTTTTTTTTCTCTTTTCACACTCTCACAAGATGCTTTCTCTGCACTATGATTACCCCTCTCTGGATCCTCTCAGTGGCACATAATAGATGCTTAATAATTTTTTTGTTCAATTTACTTGGATTCATTTGAAGTAAACTGAGCTAAATTGGACCTGTCCCTTCTTTCAGTTCTACTTATTATAAATAAAATGTATCCTCCAACTTTCAAATTCTAGATCTAAATCTTAACTCAGCAAGTTTTAATGACATCTCAAATTATATTAATCTCATTACATTAAATCTGTTTTATTATCAGTTCCTCATCCTATCTTCTTTAATATGTGTGTATGTCTCAGTACTATTTATGACCTTTTTCCAATTTATCTTCTCTTATGATCAGTAAATATATGAATATTTATACTAATGGCTTTAATTTCCAATGAAAATTCTACTAATTAGTGCTTTTAAGGTACACTAACTACATAAAATTGTGATGCAGTTATTTATTATATAAAGTATAATATACAAATTATATATATTTCATATTATATTGTATATATTACTACATTTTATCTATATATTATATGTAAGATAATATATAATACATAAAATAATATAAAGTAAGGTCATTTTCCATAATTAATGATTTGAGTATGTAACTATTAAAACTATCCAATGATTTTCTATCAAAATTATTATCAAATATAAATGTATCTCTACTACCTCCATAGTTTTTGATTAGTTTAACTAAATCCTATTTATATATTATTTCTCACTATATCATTCCCTGAATAATTCATCTCAGTCTAGCCAGCTATGTTGTAGTCCTATTCAATAGCCTATTCTTCCATCCTGATCTCCTTTCCCAAATCTTTGTGTTCTCTACAATCTTCTGCACACAAAATAACTTCCTCTTTTCTTACCCAAAAAAGCACATCATTCTCCACTTTAAATTGCAGCTCAAGACCACTTCCAAGAAGCTACATGTTTAGTTATTTGTATTTATGGAAATTTACTTGAACTAATATGTATCTATTTCTTAAGGTTATATATTTATTTTTCAGAAAAGTTTTCTCAAACAGATTATAAAACTCCAGTTAGTTTATAAACATTTATCGAGTACCTACTATGTGCCAGGCTAAGTGCTGAGAATCCAAAAAGGCAAAAGATAGTCTTTGTTCTTAAGGAGCTCATAATCTAATGGGAGAGACAATATGACAATAACTATGTATAATCAAACACTATTCGGGATAAATTGGAAATAATCAACTGATGAAAAGCACTAGAATTAAGATATTAGAAAAGGTTTCCCTTAGAAAGTGAGATTCTAGCTGGAGTCTGAAAGAAGTCAGGGAAATCAGGAGTTAGTGTTGTAGGAGAGAATTCCAAGCATGTGTGATAGCCAGCAATCATTCCCAGAACCAAGAAATGGAGTCTTGTTCAAGGAACAGCCAGGCCAATGTCACTGGACTGAAAGGACAAATGGTTGGGAGAGTGTAAAATGCAAGAAGGCTGGAAAAGTGCAGAGGATGGGAAATAAGCTATGGAGAGCCATAAAACAAAGGATCCCAGATAACAGATATCATTTATTCCCCAATATGTACTTCAAACATTTATCTAAAAGCAATTTATGCTTCAATACCTAGTCAAAGTCAAGCTCAACCATCCAATTATTGCACTTCTTTTTCTGACTGCTCATAAGTATGTCATATTACAATATATGACATTCAACATCTTTGAATAATTAATTGCTCCCCAATGCAAACATTGTAATCCCCACTGTGCTCCCCTATGTTTTACTTTCTCTTCTCTATGATCCTTTATCCAGACTATATACCACAGGTTAATTCAAAATTTGAAGTCTTTCCAAGAATTCTTCTCTCTTTCTTCCAATCATAATTCCCTTAACCTGTGTCCACTTAACATTCACTGCTTCCCACAATGGTTTTCTAATAGTTTCATTTGTTATATCCTTTCCCTACTTGATTGTTAAAATTGAATGAGCATCTAGCATAAATGTTACACTGTATTATGGAAGAACTCAAAAAATGTTTGATGAATAAATCAAGGAAACCTAGATTAATACAGTCTTTTCAAGTTATTTTTCCATTTTCAGTAATAATTAACATTATTATAAGGTAGTAGAGAAATATTATGTCTATAACTAAAAATAAAGAGCTTTAAAATCAGAGTAATCATTTTCCTCATCTATTAAGTAGAATGGAAAATAACCATTGTTTGTTATAAGGAGTAAAGGAGATGAAATATACCATGATATTCAGATATATGTGTAGTGGTCTATATGTATGGCATGAATACCTAATCATAGATATTTAATAAAATTATCTTTCTGATAATGTGGTATAGTTGATAGAGTGATAGGTTTACAGTCAAGAAGACTGGAATTCCACCCACTTCTGACATGTAGTAACTCTATGATCATGATCTCTAAACTTCAATTTCCTCATCTTCAAAATGAAGACCTATAATAGCTACTTTTGGAGTGTTGTGAGCCTCAAATCAGAGAGTAGATATAAAGAGCTTTCCAAAAACCATGTAAATGTTATTTACTATTCTTATTATCAAGTAAAGATAATAACGAGAGAAAATAAAAGATTAAATTTCAAACAGATTGGTGCAGAAACTGGTGACAGAGCTTCAACAGGATAAATAGCAGACTTTATTTCAATGAGAATCTAATTTTCTTGCATTTCTTTTATACACCTGGATTTCTTTCCTTAGGGGTCTGATAAGAATCTCTAATTTTAATATAACACAAGGTATTATAAAAGTATTAACAACCTGAATTACCTTTTTTAGTTGTAATTTCATGCAGTAGAGGTACCCTTGGACTTTAACAAACTTGATATTTTAAAATACTGATTTCCTTTTAGGAATTTGTGTGTTTCTAAGAGAAAAAAACATGATTCCTCTGAACCTGGAAAAAGGTACTTTTCACAGTTAAATTTTCTGCCCATTTGGGGGAAATTGCCTATTTTATTATGGCACCAAACTACTTTTTGAGGTGGAAATAACTTTTAACTATAAGTAATCTATTGTCACTAAATATTTTAAACAGGACAGATACTGTTTAGTGCCTGATATGAACAATCTTAACTACAGAACATAAGCTAATAACAGGAAGAAAAACTTTTTCTTTCCTGTAAAGTGTTATACATATAGCAATGTAAAACTAAAAGAATGCTATGATGCCCTATGGAGATAGGGGCCTTTTATGGAAAAAACAAATATTTGTTCAAAACATACTAAATACAACAAATACAATAGATATCGTAGATATTGTAGGGGAGGAGGGGAACATACAAACAAAAATAAGATAACAGTCTTTTGTGGGATGAGATTCAGTGTGTAATTCTCAGAGTAGTATTTGGTGTGTAACCCCAGTTTTCAAGAACCCTTAGTATTACTATTCCTTGGACTAAAACTACCCACCCACCCCATAAAATTTCTAGTTTTCCTGATCTATTTTCAAAAACCTTGAGAAGAGTCTATCTGTAGCCTGGGAGGAATGCCAACTATGAGACAGGCTGAAGGAGAAAAGAACAGCGAATTTCAATTGTATCTTTACTGTCCTAGGCTGAAAAACCCATTATAGTCACCAGTTTTTTGATCATGGGGGTCTTTAGGGGTATGTAATGTTGAAAATCACACACTCAAAGACTGTGAACATCACAATCACGCCCTTCTCCATGGGATTGGACTGAAGGCAGAAGGAGAATCTTGCTTCAAGATTATTATAAAAGTCTATGCTAATAGACAGAAGGAGAGAGGACACTTTTGCCTGAGCAAGCAGCTTGTGTGGGCAGAATCCCTTTTCCTTCCCTTCCCTTCCCCCACCATCCTTTCCCTGCTGTCCACTGTTTTCTCCAAATAAAGCCACTTTTTCCTCTGCCAGCATCTTATCAAGTCTCCTGTCTGCTAGTTAGAGTGATTTCTGGGGGTGCAAGCTCCCCTAAAATTCCATTGCACATAGTCCCAAACCTCAGGCAGCTTCTAATCTAGTAGGGAGAATGAGATGAATACCTAAACAAATATAATAAACTGGAACAGAATAGATATCTAATTGACAGTATAAAAAGAGTTATGAGATAAGATTGTCAGTGCTACTCAAGTGGCTACTGAGGGGAAAGATCATGTCTTTCTCAGCTTTGTATTCCTCAGAAAGATTTGTAGTTAGCAGGCAGTTAACACTTCTTAAAAGAATGGATTTAATGAACAATGGTCTGATCTGGTATATAGCACATTCTTCAGTGCTTGTGACATTTTATAGTCTAAGAATTCCAACTCTAGTATATAGAATTATGGGTTTCTGTAGTTATGTAAGAATGTGAACTAGCCTTTTTATTTCTCAAAACACATGTTTGCTGTGATTTTAGCACACATTTACATATGTTGCTTTTCTCTCTTGTTTTCCTTCATTAAAGATAATAAGATAAACTTACAGGTAAGAAGAAATGTTTATCCTTAGGCACAATCTCACAATGCCAACAGGGTAAGAAAAAAAGTGGTGAATAGAGCAGTAAAAATAAAACCTCTTCCCCAGAGGCAATGAGATGATGATTGGATGCTTCTGCCAACAGGTCATAAGGAGCACAACACATCAATCTGGATTTGTGGCAGGCCTGAACACAAAAACAGCTATGTTAATTTGGATTTCTTTACATGGTAAAAAAATATATGTACATATATATATTTTACTAAATGAAAAGCAAAAACAAAATATTTTTTAAGAAATACAACAGAGAATGAGAAAGAATAGAGAAAATACATTTGTAAAAAATAAATATTAATGAATATAGAAACATTCTTTTTATATTTATTCATTTAAATTGGTAATATATTCTATCATCCAGGTCTGACTCAAATCCATTCTTTATGTGTATAGGCAACAATTAAACGCACTTTTCCATTCAACTAAACAAACATTTAAATAGTGTCTATAATATACGAAATACTCTAAAAATTGCTCCTCATACAAAGATGAAATAAGATATAACTCCTTCCCTCAAGAAACTTATCAATGAATGGTGGGAGTGTAGGGGTTAGAAGAGGGAGAAAAAAAGACATTAACAAACAAAAAACTACCAGAAGGCAGAATGTTAGGTGAAAAGAAAAATCCTGATAAAACTGCTACAAGAAATATGAGAAAGCAGTCATCACTTTCAATTGAGAATTAGAAAAAATCTTCATTAAGGAGGTAGTATATGATTTGGATCTTGAAGGAGGGAAAAATCTGTCCAAGTCTTTGGGGATGGTGTGAACAAAGAAAAAAGCACAGGCAAGGGCAGAAACTAAAAGGATACAGTGGTATATTTCGCTATAGTGTAGACTGTGATGAGAAGGAATGAGAGAAAATGCCAGAAACAAGTTGAAGCGGGAATTGTAGAGACACAAAAACAAGAAGTTATACTTTACTAAATCAGTGATAAGGAGATACTAAAAAGTATCTAAGTAGAAGAATAATGTAATCAGTGTTGCATACATTAGGAAGATTAGCAGGACAGAAGTAAATGAAGTAGTACTGAAGAAGGAAAGAGGCTGGAGGAAAGAACAGTTAGGAGACTTAAAGAGACACCAGTTGAAGAATGATAAAGGCTCTAACTACTAGGGTAATTGAAGTGGGAATCTCAAGGAATAAATTTAAGAGCTGCTGAGACAGTAAGATATGTTATACTTAACAACTAAAAGAATATGGTACTAGAGGGAAAAAGTAAAAGTTGAATGCAATATTTTGAGCACAGGTTTTGAGCAAGCTAAGGCAACAGTAGCATCAACAGAAATAGAACAGGTAGGTAGAATGGCAAGTTATAGAGGAAAAATGATTAGCTTGCTTCTGAATAAATTGAGTGTTTCATGTTAGGAGGTGAAGATACCCAACAGACATTATGAATTAAAGAACTAGTATTTTGGGCAAAGGTCAAAAGAAGCAGTTTAAATTTGGCCTCACTCTGGTAATAACTAAAATAGCTGAAAAATTAGAAGAAAAAAAGAATTTATTAAATGCTTAATGCAATGAGTTAAAAAAAAGAAACAAAAAAGGTCCCTATCTACAAGAAAAGCAGAAGGAAAAGCAAGGCCAAGAACAACATTAAAAACAAATCATCTAATTGCTACTGCTAATGTTTCTAGTACAATGTTGAATAATAGAGGTGATAGTGGGCATCCTTGTTTCACTCCTGATCTGATTAGAAAGGCTTCTAATTTTTCCCCATTGCATATGATGCTTGTTGATGGTTTTAGGTATATACTGTTTATTATTTTTAGGAAAGGTCCTTCTATTCCTATACTTTCCAGGGTTTTCAATAGGAATGGGTGCTATATTTTGTCAAAGGCTTTTTCAGCATCTATTGAGATAATCATGTGATTTTTGTTTGTTAGATTGTTGATATGGTCAATTATGTGGATGGTTTTCATAATGTTGAACCATCCTTGCATTCCTGGTATAAATCCCACCTGATCATGGTGGATGATCATCTTGATCACTTGCTGGAGTCTCTTTGCTAGTATTCTATTTAAGATTTTTGCATCTATGTTCATTAGGGAGATTGGTCTGTAGTTTTCTTTCTCTGTTTTTGATCTACCTGACTTTGGAATCAGTACCATATTTGTGTCATAAAAGGAATTTGGTAGGACTCCTTCTTTGTTTATTATATCAAATAATTTGTATAGTATTGGGATTAGTTGCTCTTTGAATGTCTGATAGAATTCACTTGTGAATCCATCAGGCCCTGACGATTTTTTCTTAGGGAGTTCTTTGATGGTTTGTTCAATTTCTTTTTGTGATATGGGATTATTTAGGTATTCTATTTCTTCTGCTGTTAACCTAGGCAATTTGTATTTTTGTAAATATTCATCCATATCTCTTAATTGTTATATTTGTTGCCATATAATTGGGCAAAATAGTTTTTAATGATTGCCTTAATTTCCCCTTCATTAGAGGTGAGGTCTCCCTTTTCATCTTTGATACTGTCAATTTGGTTTTCTTCTTTCCTTTTTTTTTAATTAGATTGACCAGTAATTTGTCTATTTTATCTGTTTTTTTCAAAATACTAGCTTCTAGTCTTATTTATTAATTCAATAGTTCTTTTCCTTTTGATTTTATTAATTTCTCCCTTGATTTTTAGTATTTCTAATTTAGTTTCCATCTGGGGATTTTTAATTTGCTCGCTTTCTAATTTTTTAAGTTGCATGCCCAATTCATTAATCTCTGCCCTCCCTAATTTGTTAATATATGCATCAAGGATATAAATTTCCCCTTGAGTACTGCCTTGGGTGCATCCCACAGAGTTTGATAGGATGTCTCATCATTGTCATTCTCTTCAATGAAATTGTTGATTGTTTCTATGATTTCTTCTTTAACTAGCTGGTTCTGGAGAATCATATTATTTAATTTCCAATTAGTTTTTGATTTGCCTGTCCAGGTGCCCTTACTAATTATTATTTTTATTGCATTATGGTCTGAGAAGGTTACATTTATTATTTCTACTCTTTTGCATTTGTTTGCAATGTTTCTATGCCCTATTACATGGTCAATCTTTGTGAATGTACCATGTGCAGCTGAAAAGAAGGTGTATTCCTTTTTGTTCTCATTTATTTTTCTCTACATATCTATTAAATCTAATTTTTCTAGGACTTAATTCATCTCTCTTACCTCTTTCCTATTTATTTTTTTGATTTGATTTATCTAGATCTGAAAGACAGATATTTAAATCTCCCACTAGTATGGTTTTACTATCTATTTCCTTCTTGAGATCTGCCAGTTTCTCCTTTGTGAATCTGGTTATTATGCCATTTGGTACATACATATTGAGCAATGTTATTTCCTTATTGTCTATACTGCCTTTAATCAGGATGTAATGACCTTCCCTGTCTTTTTAAATCATATCTACTTTTACTTTGGCTTTGTCAGAAATCATAATTGCCACTCTTCTCTTCTTTTTCTCATTTGAGGCCCAAAGGATTTTGCTCAAGCCCTTTACCTTAAACCTGTGTATGTCCACCTGCCTTATATGTGTTTCTTATAGACAACATATGGTAGGATTTCGGTTTCTAATCCACTCTGCTATTTGCTTCCTTTTTATGGGCCAGTTCATCCCATTCACATTCAGAGTTATAACTATCAGTTGTGTATTCACCAACATTTGGGTATTCTCTCCTAGTTCTACCCCTTCTTCTTACACTATTTCCTTTTAAACCAGTGGTTTGCTTTATGCCAGTAACCCTTGTCCCCTCCCTTGATTTAATTCCCTTTCTACCCCCTCCCTTATTATTCTCCTCTATTTATTTTTAAGGCCTAATGAATTCCCTCCCCCTTCTTCTCCCCTCCCTTTTATGACCTCCCCACTCCTCTCCTCCCCTTGGTTTATCCCTTCTGACTTTCTCAGTAGAGTTAGATAGAGTTTTATATGCCAATGGATAAAGCTACTCTTCCCTCTCAGGGTTAATTACACTGAGAGTAAGGTTTAAATATTACCTCTTAATGCTCTCTTCCTCTCCTTCTTATAATAGTATTCATCCCTTCCCCTTCCCATGCCCTCTTTGAGTGTAATAGAATATCCTATTTTTCTTATTCATTCAAGTTTCTCTTGGTGTCCTCTACTATTCACCTCCCCCTTTCCCACCCCCATATCATCTTAGACCATTTAGTATTCCAAACTCTCCCTATGAATAATTCTTCTAATTACTATAATAGTGAATACTATAACAGTGAATAGAGTTCCTTAAATAGAATTATACATAACATTTCTCCACATAGGAATACCAATAATTAGATCATATTGAAGCCCTTAAAGGGGCAAATTTAAAAAATACAAGTTTTCTTTCTTTCCCCTCTGTTTCTTATTTACCTTTTCATGTTTCTCTTGATTTTTGTGGTTGGATATCGAACTTTCCAGTTAGTCCTGGTCTTTTCTGTGCAAATACTTGGAAATCTTCTATCTTGCTGAATGCCCAAACATTCCCTTGGAAGTATAAGGTTAGTTTTGATGGGTAGGTGATCCTTGGTTGTAGACCCAGTTCTCTTGCCTTTCTGAATATCATATTCCAAGAGGAGACTAAGCTATCACTCTTTGCAGATGATATGATGGTCTACTTAAAAAAATCCTAGAGAATCAACTAAGAAGCTTGTAGAAATAATCAACAACTTTAGCAAAGTTGCAGGATACAAAATAAATGCACATAAATCATCAGCATTTCTATACATTTCCAACACACTAGAGCAGCAAGAAGTAGAAAGAGAAACACCATTCAAAATCACCCTAGACAATATAAAATACTTAGGAATCTATCTACCAAAACAAACACAGGAATTATACAAAAACAACTACCAAACACTTTCCAAACAATTAAAACTAGATCTAAACAATTGGAAAAATATTGATTGCTCATGGGTAGGACAAGCTAACATAATAAAAATGACAATTCTACCCAAATTAATTTAACTGTTTAGCGCCATACCTATCAAACTACGAAAAAAACTTTTTTACTGAATTAGGAAAAACTATAACAAAGTTCATCTGGAATAACAAAAGATCAAGAATATCAAGGGAAATAATGAAAAAAAAATGTGAAGGAAGGGGGCCTAGCAGTACCAGATATTAAACTATACTATAAAACAGTGGTCATCAAAACGGTATGGTACTGGCTAAGAGACAGAAGGGAGGATCAGTGGAATAGACTTGGGGTAAGTGACATCAGCAAGACAGTGTATGATAAACCCAAAGAGCCCAACTTTGGGGACAAAAATCCACTCTTTGACAAAAACTGCTGGGAAATTTGGAAAACAATATGGGAGAGAATAGGTTTAGATCAACATCTCACACTCTACACCAAGATAAATTCAGAATGGGTGAATGACTTGAATATAAAGAGAGAAACTATAAATAAGTTAAGTGAACATAGAATAGTTTACTTGTCAGATCTCTTGGAAAGGAAAGATTTTAAAACCAAGCAAGAGTTAGAGAAAATTACAAAATGTAAAATAAATTATTTTGATTATATCAAACTAAAAAGCTTTTGTACAAACAAAAACAATGCAGCCAAAATCAGAAGGGAAACAACAAATTGGGAAAAAATCTTTATAACAAAAACTCTGACAGGGGTCTAATTACTCAAATATACAAGGAGTTAAACCAATTGTATAAAAAATCCAGCCATTCCCCAATTGATAAATGAGCAAGAGACATGAACAGGCAATTTTCAGATAAAGAAATCTAAAGTATCAATAAGCACATGAGAAAGTGCTCTAAATCTCTAATAATTAGAGAAATGCAAATTAAAACAACTCTGAGGTATCACCTCACACCTAGCAGATTGGCTAAAATGAAAGAAGGGGATAGTAATGAATGCTGGAGGGGATGTGGCAAAACTGGGACATTAATGCACTGTTGGTGGAATTGTGAACTGATCCAACCTTTCTGGATGGCAATTTGGAACTATGCTCAAAGGGCTATAAAAGAATGCCTGCCCTTTGATCCAGCCATACCTTTGTTGGGATTGTACCCCAAAGAGATCATAGATAAACAGACTTGTATGAAAATATTTATAGCTGTGCTTTTTGTGGTGGCAAAAAACTGGAAAATGAGGGTATGCCCTTCAATTGGGGAATGACTGAACAAATTGTGGTATATGCTGGTGATGGAATATTATTGTGCTCAAAGGAATAATAAACCAGAGGAATTCCATGTGAACTGGAAAGACCTCCAGGAATTGATGCAGAGTGAAAGGAGCAGAGCCAGAAGAACATTGTACACAGAGACCAATACACTGTGGTAAAATAGAATGTAATGGACTTCTGTACTAGCAGCAATGCAATGACCCAGGACAATTCTGAGGGATTTATGGAAAAGATTGCTACCCACATTCAGAGGAAGAACTATAGGAGTGGAAACAGAAGAAAAACAACTGTTTGACCACATGGGTTGAGGCAGACATGATTTGGGATGTAGACTCAAAACTATCACACCAATGCAACTATCAACAATTTGGAAATAGGTCTTGATCAATGACACATGTTAAAACCAGTGGAAATACTCATCAGACATGGGGGGGAGGGAAGTAGGGAGGTGAAGGGGAAAATAAGAGCATGAATTATGTAACCATGTTAACTTTTCTAAAAAATAAATATCAATAAATGTTTTAAAAAAGCAGATCGTCATTTAATCCATATTTAATGTCTATGAGGTAGAAGATGGAAGGAAATGGACCAATTTAGAAGTCAGAAAAAGGGAGAGTATCAAGGAAAAGGTGAGGCAGCAGTATTACAGACTGAAGGTCAAATAGGAGGACTGAAAAAAGTTACAAGCTTTAACAGTAAAGAGGGTATCTGCTATCTTGGAGAAACCATAATAAAATGTTAAGGATAAAATTAAGATTGGACTGCAAGAAATTGAGGATGCATAGATGACACAGTTGAGGCAGCAAGCATAAATTATCCTTTTGAAAAGTTTGATAGTGAAAGAAAAAAAAGAAAGGATGATAATTTGAGAAAATAATAAGATCAAAAGAAAAACATTTGGAGATAGAAGATCTGAATATGTTTTTAAACAGTAGGGAAGGAGTTATCAGAGAAAAAGAGACTGAAGATATAAAACATAAAAGGATGGCAAATGGAACAAGGACACAGAAGAGAGCTGCTTAATCAAATGAACTTCTAGGTATTAATATATAATCAATGTGGTGGGGAATTAATTCTTAAAAGCATAATTTTAATACTTAGAAATACTGTATATTATACTGAATACTATAATTCAGTGAATAATAAAAATTAAAAGGACAAATATAATAGTATGTTATATCCAAAATCTCATTCGCTAAAATATTTTTAGAATAAGTGATTATGAATTGATTCTCTAACAGCTTTACTGGATGTGCCTATTCAAGTAAGATAAGATTCTATATTTATGAATATTTCTAAATATATTGATATTTAGAATGAATTTTCTAAATATATTTCTAAATATTATGAATATTTCTAAATACATATTTACATTTTCTTTAGACACCAAAGATCAAATCTGCTTCTCAAAATATGTAAAATTGTCAAAAAATGAGGTCACAAAATAATCTTAGCTAGATAAATAAACTGCATATTTCAATCAATATGGAAAGAATTTCCTTTGGAATATTTAAAGGTCATTAACTCTCTCAAATGGCTCAGTGATTTATGCTCTGTCGGCATTTCCTTACTTCAAATTCATCTTCCTTAGAAAATAGTCACTAAAATCCTATACTCTAAAATTCTTTAAAACCTCATACCAAAATTAAATGAAAACATGAAGCTAAGGGATAAATTCATTTATGAGGCACATACTATAACCTTCCCTACTGAGCACATTAAGTATGACTCCCAGTGATTAAAATAAAAACTACAAAATCTTACCTGAGATGGTTTTACCACTTGGTCCAATCCAGTGGAAAACTGGGTCTATCAACTCTAAATTGCGCAGCCTTTTGTTTATACATAGTAAATGAGGACTGACGTGATTCACCATGACATAAATTTTAACTGAAATATAATATTCAAGAATGTCGATTACATTTCTACATTAATTAATTTTTCCATACTACATATATTAGCATTATAAAACTTCCCCCATAAAAATAAAGGTGTTAGCTCTTGTAGTCTTTTAAAGTTACTTTAATTCCATAATAATTGCCCTTATTTCTAGGAAGAGAAAAATATGATTTAGTTTTGGCTTATGAATTTAGAAAAAATAATTTAACTAAGTAGAAAGTTTTTTTTCCTTTTTCCACTAATTTCCTTCAATGTTTCTAATAAATTTGTCTATTATTCAAAAATAATTTTACTTACCTACCATAACTCATGGTTTTTTAAAAGAGAATTTCTTTAATTAGAAATTACAACACAGATTGCTGTCTAAACTTTGTTCTATTATTCCATTTCTAAATACTATTTATAAACTGAAGGGAATTCATGGTACTGAAAAGCAAATAAAAAACATTCATAGGTAACAAAGGCATCTGTGTAGCTTAATTTTCTATATAAAGTAATAAAAAATCAAATTGTGAGAAAACATATAGCCAAATAGTAGTGCCCACAAAGGCACTTTGCTTCCTTAGTTATCAAAGAAGGATTATTTCCAACTTGTACAATTGGATTATTTATGAGCTGAAGAGAATTTAGAAATAATCTGTCATTTTTAAGGATCATAGATGATTTTCCTATTCATCAGAACATAAGATTATAGATTGAGAGTTGGTTGGACCCTTTGAGATTATATTGTCCTGTAGGCTAATCTTCTCATTTTATATATGAGGAAACCAAGGTTAAGAGAATCTGATTAATTTGCCTAAGGTTAAACAGTTAACAATGTCCTTGGACAGAAGAGATATAGTCTTTCTCCCTCCATGTTTAATTGTGAACAACGAATATTAGAGATCATTTGTATAACCTTCTCATTTTGAAGTTAGATTCAAAAATTTAAATGGCTTGCCCAAAGTCACATAAAAACAGGGTAATAAGCAGCAGATACATACTTATACATACATAGTAATTACAAGTTAACATCCCTTATTGAAATATGAACACCTCTAGGGAAAGAACAAAGTTTTTCTTTCTTCTCATCCCTAGTGCTCAGTGGTTGACTGACTTACTAACTTTTATTTCCCAGGACAATCCTCTTTCCCTCATACCCTATTGCTTCCTACATAACACAATCTGATTAAATTTATCTTCGGGTTGCCTCTTCAGAAAGTTTCAAGGATATTACTTTCCTCTATGGAACATATATCGACCTCTTTGAAGTGTTTTTACATGATTTTTTTCAACCATTTAACCCAAAGGAACAATCAACATTTTAGAAGCAATGTGTCTAACCTCTGTTCTAACTGTAGATTCCTCATGCCAGAAATACACATTAATGTTAAGAATCACAATCGACCAAGCCATCAATGAACTCTCCAAGAAAAAATTCCCAGGGCCAGATGGATTCACAAGTGAATTCTACTAAACATTAAAAGAACAATTAATCCCAATACTATATAAACTATTTGGGAAAATAGGGCCAGGAGGAGTCCTACCAAATTCCTTTTATGACATAAATATATGATGCTAATGGTATATACCTAAACCAAGAGCAAAAACAAAGAAAGAAAACCATAGACCAATTTCCCTAATGAATATTGATGCAAAAAATGTAAACAAAACCCTAGCAAGGAAATTACAGCAATATATAACAAGGATCATTCACTATGACCAAGTGGGATTTGTACTAAGAATATAGAATTGGTTCAATATTAGGAAAAGTATCAGCATAACTGATCCTATCAATAACAAAACCAACAGAAATCAATTAATTATATCAACAGATGAAGGAAAAGCTTTTGACAAAATATAATACCCATTTATATTTTTTAAAAGATAGATAACATAGGAATAAATGGATCTTTCCTTAAAATGATAAGTAGTATTCCTCTAAAACCATCAGCAAGCACAATCTGTAATGGGAACAAGCTAGAAGCCTTCCCAATAAGATCAGGAGAGAAGCAAGAATGCACATTATCACCACTATTATTTAACATTGTTCTAGAAATGCTACCTATAGCAATAAGAGGAGAAAAATAAATTGAAGGAATTAGAATGGGCAGTGAGGAAACTAAACTATCACTCTTTGCAGATGATATGATGGTACACTTAGAGAATCCTAGAGAGTAAACTAGAATATTAGCTGAAATAATTAACAACTTCAGCAAAGTTGCAGGATATAAAATAAATCCATGTAAATCATCAGCATTTCTACATATTATCAACAAATCCCTGCAACAAGAGATAAAAAAAATTCCATTTTAGTTAACTATAGATAATATAAAATACTTAGGAGTCTACCCGCCAAGATAAACCCAGGACTAAATGAACACAATTACAAAACACTTTTCACAAAATAAAGTCAGATCTAAACAACTAGAAAATACTAATTGCTTGTGGGCAGGCCAAGTCATGTGATAAAGATTACAATTCTACTCTACTTATTCAGTAGCATATTGCCCAAACTGCCCAAAAGAATATTTTATAAAGCTAGAAAAAAAGATAATAAAATTCATCTTGAAGAGCTAAAGGTCAAGAATATCAAGGGAATCAATGAAAAAAATTTGAAGGACAATAGCTTAGTAATACCAGATCTCAAACTGCATTATAAAGCAGTAATCATCAAAATAGTCTAGTACTGTCTAAGAAATAGAATGGTAGATTGGTAGAGTAGATTAGATGCACAATATATAACAATATATTCAGTTTCTGATAAGTCAAAAGATCCAAGTTTTGGGTACAAAAACTCACTATTTGACAAAAACTGTTTTGAAAGCTTGGAAATGGTGAGGTGGGGCCTAGAGATAGGCAAAATCTCAAACTATATAACAAGATAAGTCAACATGGGTACTTGGCTTAGATATAAAGAGTGATAGCATAAGCAAATTTAGAGAGCATGGAATAGTTTGCCTGACATATCTATGGATAACAAAAGAATTTAGGACCAAACAAGAGATAGAGAGCATTATAGGATACAAATTTGATACTTTTGACCAATTTAAATTTTAAATATTTTTTACAAACAAAACCAATGCAACCAAAATTAGAAGGAAAGTAGAAAGTGGGGGCAGGGGTGGAAATTTTATAGGAAGTATCTTTGATAAAGCTCTCATTTCTCAAATATGTAAAGAACTGAGCCAAATTTATAAAAATATAATGCATTCTCCTATTTAAATGGTCAAAGGATATGAATAGGCAATTTTCAGATGAAGAAATCTAAACTATCTACAGTCATATGAAAAAATGCTCTAAATCACTCTTAATTAGAGAAATGCAAATAAAAACTGCTCTGAGATACCACTTCATAGCTATCAGATTGGTCAATATAACAGAAAAGGGAAATGATAAATGTTGGAGGGGATATGGAAAAATTGGGACACTGATGATAAAATTGTGATCTGATCTAATCACTCTAGGGAAAAATTTGAAAGTATGGCAAAAGGGCTCTAAAACTGTGCTTACCCTTTCTTTAATCCAGCAATACCACTACTAGATCTGTGTCCCAAAGAGATCCAAAACAGGAGAAATGGACCTATTTGTACAAAAATATTTATAGGAGTTCTTTTTTGTGGTAGTAAAGACTTGAAAATTGAGGGAATGTCCATCAGTTAAGGCTAACAATAATAAACACTAACAACATAAACTACTGTAATAGATACTATTGTAGTATAAGAAATTATACATAGGATGATCTTAGAAAAACTTGTACTCAAATGAACTGATGCAAAGTGAAATAAGCAGAACCAGAAGAACAATGTACATAATAAGAGCAATATTGTTTGATAGACAAGTGTGAATGACCTAAATCTTCTTAGCAATAGTCATCCAAGATGAACACAAAGACTCATGATGAAAAATGCCATCCATCTCCAAAGAAAGAACTGATAGAGTCTGAATGCAGACCAAAATATATTTTACTCTCCTTTTTTTGTTCAAGATCTTTTCCACAAAGTGACTAATACGGAAAAATGCTTTACATGGTTGCACATGTAAAATATATATTAATGTCTCAGAAAAGGGAAAGGGGAAAAAAGAAGGGGAGAAGAGAATTTGGAACTCATTTTAAAAATGTTAAAAATTATTTTTATTGTTAATTGAGAAAAAATAAAATATTAAATAAAAAAGAATAAATCATTCCCTTGAGTCTCCAAGAAAAAAAATCATAGGTTGCCAGTAGTTTTTCATTTAGATGCTTACTAGCCTGTACCAGGAAGTGGCCTTGCATACATATATGCATAAACATGCAAACACACATAACATACATCAGCAGAAATACAGAGATATCATAGATAATTACTCCTAAGAATCTCTTGCCTCAATAGTAAAGTGTCAAAACCAGAAGAACAAAATAGGTCAATATGAGACAAAAACAGGGTTGAAGTCAAAAGTTTCCTCCCCCAACAAATATGCATAATGTAAGCTGCTATTCATACCTATTGGCAACATGCCATATATTGTGTTCCATATTTAAGAAGCAAAAATATTTAAACAAGTAAAAAATATTAATTCACATATATACATGTATTTTGCTAGAGCTTAAAACAAAGCTTCAAAAGGAACTACAAAAATAAGAGATTTCTAGTTGTGATCTGTGGCAAGTCAAACAACCCCTATTAAGCTTCAGTTTCACCAACTGTAAAAATAAGGAAGTTGAATTAGATGATTTCTAAAGTTTCTTTAGAGCAGCACAAGAAATGAAGGGACTTCTGGAGCCATCTAACCCAACCTCAACTTGGATAAGAACACTTTCTACAAAATACCCAATGAGTGATTAATCAGGCTTTGCTTAAAAATCTCAAGAAAAGAGAAACTGGCTACCTCCTATGGTCATTCCACCATGGAACGGCACTATTTATTAAAATGTTTTCCTTATATTAAGCCCAATTGTGTGACTATAACTTCTACCTAGTGCTCCTAGTTTGGTTGTCTGAGATTAGGTCTAATGTTTCTTTGAAATTACAAGCATTAAAATAAACATTGCCTCTTCCCTACCCACTCACCACATGCACAAAAAAAGCAACTTCTCTAGATTTAACATCTACAGTTCCTTCAACCAATCTTCCTTTGGCATGATCTTAAGATTTTTCACAAACTATCTGTTCTCCTCTAGTCATCCTCCAGAACTAAACAATATTCCAAATATTATTTGTCCTAGGAAGAGAAGAGTTATGCTATCACCCACATGATTTTGGAAACTCAAACTCTCACATATATAATTATATTTTTTGGCTGTGATGTCAAACCCTCTTCTCTCTTGAAACCCACTAAAAATCTCTGACCTTTATCAGATGAACTAATGACTAGCCATGCCTCCCCTATTATGTACCTGGGAAGCTGCTCTTTTGAATGCATGTGTCAAACCACATTTGTCTCTATGAAATTTCATCTTACTCGATTCAAGCCATAATTCTAACCCTTCAAAACATTTTTTTTGATAGTGATTCTGTTAACCAATATAGTAGCAATCTCTCTTAACTTTAAGACATCTAAGAAATTTGAAGTACTGAACAATAAGAATCTATACCTTGGAAAACCCAGGAGATTAAAGTCAGGGAAAAAGTCAAAGTAGTACAGTATTAATATGAAGCTTGAAAAGGCAGAAAGAAAAAAAGATACCAAATATTTTGACAAAAATCAGAGTCCAAGTAATTTAATCAATCTGTTATATCACACAAAAAGAAGTTTGAAGAACCACAAATGGTTGGAAACATTTATTAACTTAAACTTTCATTATTTCATTATTCATAATGAATAAACATTCATTATTTCAATGGAAGCCTACTTTTAACAAAAAAAATAGCATATGTAAATAAATTTAAAAGTTGTTCCCACTAGTTTTCTTAATCTCATTAAAATTAAATTCTGTGGATATCTAAGTAAAACTTTTATCATTTGCAATTTGCTAGATTAATTCAAATGTGAGATTAAATATATCCCTAATTTTTATACAGGAGCTGAAGTATGTGTCCATGTAATATATTAGCTGTACAGTCTAATGATTTAAGTAACACTGTAATATAATTGTATTGTATTTTATAATGTAATATAGTTGTATTATATACATTGTAATAGAGTTTATAGTATTATATATGACCCTTAAGTGCTCAAATTAACTTTGAGAAAGGATTAATTGCCCAGATGCTACACATACGTACATATAGCAAGTAAGGTTGAACTTGAATGTACTCCACCATATGGTAAAAATAATCCTGACAACTTGAAGAGTCATCACTACCTTCTAATATCAAAGGCTAAAAGTCTTTAATAATACATATTCATATTACTTTCTCAAAAGCATAGATTATTTATTATTTAATTTATGAATACCTGGAGTGTCTGTTGATCCTACTACTTTCACTATGTCTGTATTCCCAGTGGTCTGTCTTGAGGACCGTTCAGAATAGGGATATCCAACTTCAAAAGAAATTCACAGTGATTTAGGTGAGAGTAGAAAAGATAGATCAAGTTGTCTAAATTAAATTATTAGTATATTTTATATCAGTTGTTAAATTGCAAAGTAGCACTGAAACTAGTAGTGTTTGTGTTAAGAAGACATTATCAAATGTTCAGAGAAATAGTGTCTTTCCCTCTACATCAGGCTGACTAATTACCTTATAACATCTTAGATGGAAACTTAGATTCCTCAGGGATTTAAATAAACTCCTTTTAAAGTAGTTTCCCTCTGCCCATATAGAAAAACCTTAAAAAGAGAATTTTTATAGGTGAATATAATAGATGGGGTTAGTAATTTTTTAAGAAATAATATTAAGTTAGCATTTAGATAGTGCTTCAAGTTCTGCAAAGGACTTTACAAATATATCGATTTATTTTCACAATAGCCTTGTGAAAGAGCTACTATTACTTCCATCTTACAGATGAGGAAAGTGAAGATGAGGGAAATTAAATGACTTACCCAGGGTCATACAATGAAAAATGTCCAAGGCTGGATTTGAATTTAGGTTTTCCTGAATCCAAGATCAGCACTCTACGTACTGTGCTATCTAACTATTTGCTGAAGTTCCCCAAAATAAGGTGAAGATTTTAAAATAAACATATATCAATTCTCAAAAATACAGGTTATTACAACTTGAAAAAATCTGGAATCACTATATTTTTTAAAAAATCAACATTTATAAAGTATTTACTATGTTCGATGCACTGTACTAGGCACTAGGGATTACAAAAACAAAGAAATATGTATTTTTAAATGTCTATGAAAAGGAATTATTTCTCTGATTGTAGACACCAAAGAGTTTCAGAGACTCTTTTTCACTTCCATTCCTCCCAACAAGTGCTATATCAGTTGAATTTGCATAAATCTCCAAGTGTAGTGTCAAATATCATTTGGCAGAGAACCCAGTTTACCAACAAATAGATAAGGGCTGAGGAATGGAGAAGAGAGCAAGAAGACATAAATTGAGGGTAATTCCATGAATTTCTATTTCTGCTAAAATCTTCATAACTAGTTGTTTTGCAAATGTGTGTGTGTTGAATCAAAGAGCATGTATGTGCATAGATAAATCAGAATGACAGCTCAGCCCTTCTTCCCCAAGTAAACTTAGTAGCCACTGAACCTCTCATTCCCGATTCAGATCAATTATGGGTGCTCCACACAAATGAAACCATTGCCACAGAAACCAGATTTCTAATCAAATTAGTCTATGGCTGTTCCATCCTTCTCTCCTATTACTACTAATGGGGAATCTTGTGGAACTTTTTAGGGACCTCATGCCATGCCCCACCCACCCTCCCCCAGAGTGCCTGCTTCACCCCCTGAGGGCCACCTATGGCCTATGTTATGTTAGGATACCAGTGTGTACAATTAGAGCAATACCTCGCCATTCCCTTCCTGCAGGTGACTGGTTCCAGGTGCAATTTCTCCGCAGTGCATGAGTCATATTAAAAGGAAAAGGAGAGTGACCCAAACCCTTATCAAAGCACTTATACCAGAGGGGGTCTTGATGAAAGTGTCCATGCTGAATGAGCATCATTCCCTGGTGCTGGGCCTGGGGGGATTCAGGAAGAGAGAAAGGCAGCCCTATGAGAAAGCAGGGGCCTTCTCTAAGATATCCCACAGAGGGGCAGCTAGAACATAGTAGATGGAATTTCCTGGAAGCCTTAGGCATTTGATAGGCCTCTGAGGCCCTGAGACCAGGAGCTTTAGGGGGGAGGATTTTCTTTGATTTGTGGACATTTCATGCATACCCAACACTTGGAGGGACCAGTTTAGCTACAGCTTCCCCAGTTAAATTAGGGAGTTATCTGCCCAGGTAGTTGGGTGCACATAGTTCAAAACCCAAGAAAACACCTAGAATGTAAGGAGAGGAATAGTCATGGGGTCTGGGAGTTAAGAGTTAAAGCAACAGGGATTAAGATAACAAAGAGAGAGAGGGAGGGGACTACTTATTCCAAAGTGTCCTGCAGAGGTTTTTATCTGCTGTGAAAGAGATATTTGAATTCTTCCACTTACAGGTGTCCCCACCTCCACTTCAACCACCTGTTTCTGGGGGAATAAAGGGTTTAATGTGAGAGACATGAGTCCTTGTATTCTGCCCTTCCAGTTTTAGACATGGGGGTGGATAGGATGGGGAGCCTCCCATTAAGGTGTTAGCTGGTTGGATCCCTCAGTTTGGGCTGGGTGTGGGACTTCCTCTCCATTCTCCTTTGAAGAATCTGGGAGGATGTGTTTAGCATATTCCCTTAGGGCTTGGTGAATAGGGCTAAGCCCTAGATTTGCTCAGGGTTTTTTTTTAAATTAGGGTCAGTGCAATCAGGGGGGCCTGGACCCAATCAAATCTTTCTTACAAAAGCAGGCCTGTTACCTGTTCTATTCATCCAGTTAGGGTGTCCACAAAGACTAAAAGGACTTTGTACCTTTTGCCTGGTGATTGGTGGGTAGAATCAATCACCAATCTGAGGGGAGTGGCCTGAGCCTGTGGGGGGGGGGAGGAGGGGTTGGGAAGGATATAGGTGGACTGATGGGCTCTCAGCCCCTGCAACAGTGATGAGAGGCTAGAATGGCCCAGCTCCTGCATTTGGGGGCTGGTCCAGCCTCCCAGTCAAGCCTAGCCAGGGGCCTGCATGTGCCCAATGAGAGATATTTGCATGCCATCTTTGGCAGGTGTGCCATAGGTTCGCCATCATGGTTTTAGAGCAAGAAGAGACCTTAGAAGCCACCTAATTCAAACTCTTCACTTTACCTATGAGGAAATAAGGCACAGAAAGGCTAAATGCCTTGCTTAGGCTCACACACCTTGTATCTGAGTCAGAATTCAAATGCTTAGCTTTCTGAACTCAAGGCTAAGGTCCTATACACTCTATAGTCTAGTCTCCCACAGTCTCTTCTCAGACTCCTGCCATCATCCTTAAAGATCTCAGTATTCACATTCATGACCCTCTGAACATCAAGGCCTCTGGTTTTATCAACCTCCTTAATTCCCAGGAATACTAGCTCACCTCTATCTTGGCTTCCATCACCAAAGGTGTGGTCAGTCTCAATCTCACCATCACCCAAATTATTCTACCCCCAAATTCTTTAATTCTGAAATTCTCTCTGATCACAATTTCCTATTCTTCTGTCTCTTCCTTAGCTCTGTTTTTCTGACATCTTCCACTCACTCTATCCTTTCTTGTTCTGGTCTCACCTAATTCCAGACTGAATCTAGCTATCTCCTTCAAGCAGATACTGTCCTACCCTTTGATTCACTGCATCTTTGTCATTTCATTGTTTATATCTTGCCAATCCCCCATGATTTCCATTTTCTGCCTTCACCAATTCTCCTCCCAAACTGTGAGATGCTACTGGTTAGCATTTGGATCCACTCACAAGTTACCATTAACCTCACCCACACTGAAGTATAGCAAGCCCCTCCTATTCATCTTTTCAGTAACTCTCTATCACATTTCCTGTAACAGCTTTACTGTTCCAAACCTTCTCAGGTCCTCTAAGGCTCTAGTTCTCTCTTTCCGCAGAAGATGATCTCTGTTCCTACTGAACACCCCCTCCAACCATTCAAAATTATATATCCTTTAATCCACACTTCACAACCTCTTCCATTCTTCACCTCCTTTGCTCTAACATGAGCAGAAACAGAGACTTTTCACCCGTTGGAAGGCTCAAACCCTTCCCACCTTCTTTGAAACCTTGCGCTCTCGATCATTCCTACTCTCTTCATCTTTAATCTAATGGCTTCTTCCCCAGAACTATATTCTCTTGTCTTCACTCTTCCAAATAAGTCTTCCATCAGCCTTGCCATCACCTTGAACTAAAGTCCTACATGTCTCATTCCTTTAACTGTTCACTCTTAGGAAGTCCACAGTCAGGGCCCTGGCTTCTTCCATCCCCTCTCCCTGGAGTGTATGGGGTGTTCAGGGAGGATGAACACTTCTTGGAGTGCAGGCTTACTAGGCCCTTCTCAGGGCTGCTCTTCTGCCTTTGGTGTCTTCCTGTCACCCAGCTGACCTCGGTGACTCCAAGAAGCTATGGCACAGATAGCTACCACACCATGGTAAAACCATGTTGGCAGACAAGCTAAACCAGGTGAAGGGTAACCGAAGGCCTCAAACCCATCTATGCTCAAATATGAGTTTTCTTTAAGCTCTGTTCTAGATTTTTTTCTATATTCTACACTCTATGAGCTAATTCTTTAGAAGATGTTTAATTTTCACCTCTGCATAAATAATTCAGCATTAATCTCCTTCATGAACAATTCCAATGAGGTAATCTCTTCCACTTGAATGTCCCATCTAATGTTCTACAAGCCTCTTTCCATCATGGTCTTTCAAAGCCTCATAGGAAGTGAAAGGAAATCTAGATATTCCTAAGTACTCTATCTAGATAGCTCTAATTAAAAGATATGAGGAATGATTTTCGCTTACATGCAGCATTTGAACATGAGACATATTTAGTATACCTCTCTTCTTGCTACCCCTTAAATGGAATTCAGTTATGTTTTCAATGCCCCCTTCAATTCATATCTCTTGGCAATAACTAGTTATTGTTCATTTTCTTTTTTTTTTTTCTCTTTCTCGCTATTCTATTTTCTGAAAAACCAGTCACCAATCTTTCCCCAAACAAAACTTTGGTAGAGAAAAGAACAGCCCTTACAGATTAAGTCATCATCATTATTATCAGATTTTATGTCCTTGGACCTACACCAATTCTTGACTACTCCCTAATTATTTTAATTTTTAGCCAAAATAAATCAATGGCCTCAACAAACCTGACATGTTCAAAATTTAAAGTCAACATTTCCCCAAAAACCCTGTATGAGAGCTTCATTATCCTCCCTATCTCCAAGATTCATATTCCTTCCCTCACAATCAACATCCAATCAGTAGCAAATTCATATCAATTCCACCTCCAAAACATTTCTCACATCTGTCCTCTCTTCTCTTCATTTCCACTGACATGATCCTAATTCACGAATAGTATAACCAGCATTAGCCTTGGAGTCACAAGGACTAGGTTCAAATCCCACTTCTGATGCTTTACTTATGTGAGACCTTGAACAAGTCAGAATCTTCAGTTTCCTTAACTTCAAAATGAGGAGGCTGGACCAGATGCCTAAGGTGCCTTGAAGCCCCAGATCTATATATATATGGACTATAATGATCTCCCACTTGGTATCCTTTGGCTTGAGTCCCTCCCCTCATCCTCCAGATAGCTGCCAAAATCATCTACTAAGGCAAAGCCTTGATTATGTCACTTTCTTACGCAAAATCCTTTAATGGTTCCCTAGAAACTTTAGGATTAAAATATAAATTCCTCATATTGCCTTTCAAGAGCTTTCACAACTGGAGTCCAATTTACCTCAATTGTTCTACATTACTCTTAAGCTATGCTTTAAGCAAATTAGACACCTGACAGCCCTCACCACCTTTGCATTTGAAAAGGTTAATCCCAAATGCAGGGAATGTATATATTCTTCATTGCTATTTAGATACTTTATCTTCCTTCAAGGCTAGGTTCCAATACCACCTTCCTCCATTATTATTCCTCTAGTGCTGTGCTCCCTATCTCCTCAAATATTCTTAATGCAATTTGTCTCCTCTCTTCTTTCACCCTTTCTTTTCTCAACACAGACAATATCCTCTTGCTCTCCACACACACCCAGAATAAAAGTTCCCAGGAGAAAGGAGATGGGTTCTTTTGTCTTTTTACCCCCATTATTTGGCACAGGACTTGGTACAGCATAGGTGCTTAGTAAATGTTTAGTAAATTGAATACATCTATCTCACTACTAGAAAATAACTGAAACTCCACACCTGAAAAATGCAAGGTCATCTTGATACGACAAAAAGAGTATATTAATTGACACTCATAAAATATAAAGATTTGGTCACATCCCTTCTCAAAATGTTTCTATAATTTCTAATACCCAAGATATCAATTTAAACACAAATTCAACACATAATGAAACAACTTACAACTCCTGGCAAAGAGGTTGATTTTGCTTAGCTGTTTTTCTTTGTTAGAAGGGAGGTTCAATTATGAATGTGAGGGGGAAAGAATATCCATAAATGACTGAGATATAAAAACAAAAGACAGCAATAAAATTCATTTTAAAATAATAGCAACAAAAATGATGATGATGAATTCAATAAACATTTATCAAGCCCATACTATTAATAACACCTAGTACAAATTCATTCCAGTCTAAGTCCTTTCCCCATCTTGCCTAAGAGCAATCATCTTCTGATTCATAATCATTTTCACTCAAGCACTCTAATCTGGTTAGACAAACCTATATATTATTCCTTTTCTAGAATCCAACTCTTTGCAAAGCTACTTCCCATGCCTAGAAGAGTCTGCTAGCTTTCTTCCAAAAATAAATTACTTCCCATCATGTCTTCTCAGCCCAACCAAAATCTATCCAACAACCCCCAAAGGTTTAATTATACCCAAACAATTCTTTTTAAATATGTGGTGTAGTGAATTGAATGCTAAGCCTGGAATCATGAAAATTTGGGTTGAAGTCCCTTGACACTATCTGTGTGACCCTGGAAAGTTACTTATCTGCTCTAAAATTCAGTTTCCCAAGTGGAGAAAACAGTATCTGTAGTAACTACCTCATAGGATTGTGAAGATCAAATGAGATGTTAAAATATTTTGGAAACCTAAATGTGCAAAATAATGTCAGCTACATTTTTATCGGTCTTTTATTAGCTTCAGTTTCCTCAATGGGGAAAATAATGTTTATTAATACCAACTTTGAGTCTTCAAGACCCGAGTCCAAATCCTCCCTTACTTACTGTGTGACTGAGCAATTTGTTTAACTTCTCTACCTTAGTTTCCTCATCTATAATATGGGAATAATAATAGCATCTGCATCACAGGGTCCTTGTGAGGATCAAGTGCGATAAGGCATGCAAACCTTAAAGTGCCATATAAATGCTAGCTATTACTATTATTGTCAAGGTAAACTATGATGCTATATGTTAAATACTTTTAAAACTTCTAAGGGCTACATAAATGTATTATTCCAAAGTCTGTGTTGTCTATTTATTGCTTTTTGTATCTTATATAGAGCTTCATTTCTCTATCTAATTTATAGAGAGTATAAGAGCAGTAGCCAAGTCTAATAAAAAATACTCCCCATCATTGAACCCACTGCCAAAAACACTTCAATAACTGTTTGTTTCCTAAAGATTTAATTCATAAGACCTGAAAGACCATGAAGACTATCATTATATCATATTTTAACTCTTTATTTCCCCCAACCTAGGGCCATCTGATGACAGTAGGAATATAAAAAAATGTTTAAAGGATATGTCAATGTACTGTACTAAGTGCTGAGGAAAATATAAAGACCATAAAATAGTGTGAAGAATGGACAGTAGGTAGGATAATCAATTAGGATGCTGTCCATTCTGTGTACACCACATAAATATGGAGAATCTGCATTTATAAGCAATAAGTCTTAGTAACTTAGTAACTTATGTTTGGAAATGAGAAGTAAGGGAAACAAAAATACAAAGAGGTTTTGAATATAGGTAACTAAGTTAATGGTGGTGCCATTTAAAGAATAAGGAAGTCCAAAGAAAGCCATTTATGAATATGTTGACCTGGTGATGAAGAAATTATACAAATAATACTAATATGTAGTCAAGAAAGATCGATGGTTTTGGTACTAATAGTGGAAGAGCCACCAATGGATTTTTGTCTAACTTTGGTTCATAAGGATATGGGAGCACCTATTATATTAGTTTATTTTTTCTATCTAACCATTCTGAATCTACACTTCTACCAGATGACTACTTTTCTCACCTTAACCAATGTTTCTATTTTAAATAAACTCCTCAGACGCATTTTAGTGGTAGAGCAGTAGAATGCCAGGGCTGGAGTAAGGAAGAATGGTCTTCCCGACTTCAATTCTGGCCTCAGACACTAGCTGTGTGACCCTGGGCAAGTCACTTAACCCTGTTTTCTTCAATTTTCTCATCTGTAAAATGAGATAGAGAAGGAAATGACAAACCAATCCAGAATCTCTGCCAAGAAAACTCCATATGGGGACAAAAAGAGTCAGACACAATTGAAAATGATTGAACATAACAACAAAAGTATTTTAGTAATATGCTTTTGTAGTCTTTTTTGTAAAAATTTGTCTAAAAACAAAATAAGACAATAAGGAATAATACAGATAGAGTCTTCTCAGTTAGAGGATACCTTTTGAGTTAAAAAGCAAAGCATTTAAATTTAAACCTCTTTCTATGATTTGCTAGTCAGCTTTATTTACTGAAATATACAATAAGTATTTCTAAATTATTTGGGTTATTTTCCATCTTAGAAAGAAACTGGAGAGATGATTCCAACTAATAGAAAGGCATCAATTTAAGAGTTTAAAGTGAGAGTCAAGTTCACCAAAACACAAATATTTTGTCAACAAAACTCCTGCTGTATACACCTTAAACCTACAGATGGAGCTCTCGTATCATTAATGTTTTTTAAGGTAACAAGGTGACAAATAATGTTAAACATAACATTTTATTAAACAAAAATAGCTACATATGGGCAAAGTTTAAGAATATAACTTAAGAACTGAATAGCAAAGAAAGTAAATTAAACCTAGAAAATTCTAGTCTCAAATCTCTTCTTCCTTCCCAAATTTAGAGTGAGAAGTAAATTCAACAAACATTTATTCAAAGTTTTGATCTGTTCTAGGCACTAGGAATACAATGGTAAAAACAAGAATCTCTGTCCCCAAGAGTTTTACATTCTACTGGGGGACACAAAATATGATCACATAAGTATGTACAAGGAAATTGTGGGAGGAAAGGAGCTACTACCACAACTAGTGGCACAAGGGATAAGAAGGTGGTACCTAAGTTGATCCTTGAAGAAAGACAAGGATTTGTGGAGATGAAGATGTGGGAAAAGGATCTGGTTTTAATAGGCTTGTGCAAATGCCCCCAAATGATTGATAGACTATCAAGCTCAGGAAACATTTAGTAGTAGAGTTTGGCAGAAATGTATTGGTACTGAAGAGTTACTATACAAAATAAGCCTGAAAAGTAGCAGGAACAAGAACATGGAGAATCTTACAAGTCAAGGTAATGAGTTTGTATTTTACCCAGCAAGCAATGATAAGTCAACTTCTTAACAAGTAATAATCACTTAGCAAATATTATTTTGGAAACTAAGTAGAAAATGGTTGGGAAAAGAGAGATCAGAAGCTGAGAAACCATGTAAGAAGATATTATAGAATTGTAGCAACAAGGTGATGAGGGCCTGAACTGCAATTAGTAGACATGCAAATAGAAAGAAAGAGACAGAACAGTTGTAAGAGATATAGAGGTAAACAGCTGACAAGATTTGGCAAAATGATCTTATAGGAGATCAGTAAGAATAAAGACTCCAAACTGGTGGAGGCTAAGTGGACTGAAAGCCAGAGACTGGAGGTTCTGGGTTCAAATTTGACCTCAGATACTTCCTAGTTGAATGACCCTGAGTAGGTCACTTAACCTCCATTACCTACCTCTTACAAGTCTTCTGCCTTGGAACCAATCCACAGTATTGATTCCAAAATGGAAGGTAAGGGTTTTTTAAAAAAGAAAGAAGGATTCCAAGGTTATAAAACTGAGTTTCTTGCTATTACCCTCATGAAAATAGGAAAATTTGGAAGACTGGCATATTTTGAGTACACAAGAAATTATGAGTCCCATTTTGGAAGGATTAAGTTTAAGATACATCTAGTAGGAGATATACAGAAGACAGCCATAATCAGCATTCAGGAGAATGATTAGTGCTAGATATATGGATGTAAGAATCACCTCAAGAGAAGGCATTTGAATCCATAGGAGATGACAGTTAAACTTCTAAGTGAAATCTAGCTGTAGGAGTGACTGAATAATCAATATATGTTCAAAAGAACATAAATTCCAACAATAAGATAGCTGGGTTGTTATACACGAGATGGATAAAAATGTAGAAATCTACTTTGGGAAAGTTTTATAAAACATTATAGGATCACAGATTTAAAGCTGGAAGGGAACTTAGAAATCAAGTCCAAGCCCCTCATTTCACAAATGATAAAACCCAGGCCCAGATAGGTCCCAGTGACTTGCCTACATGTTACATACACTAGAAAGAATCTGATGAAACATTCAAATAGATTTTGATGACTCCATGTCTGGCACTCTATGCCTCCTAGCTACCCTTTCAATTAAGTATTAGCACTATTAACGTTTAACCCAAAATTTTAGTATGCATAAGAAAATGGTATTCTCATAAAATGATAGATTTAGAGTTGAAAGAGATCTTAGCAACCAATCAAATCTAACTCTCTCTGAGAGCTTAAGTAACTTTTGAAAAAAAAGAAAAAAATAAAAGAGCAGCTTAATTTTCCTCTTAAAAAACATTATTTTATTGGTAATGATTATTTTTTTAAATTAAGCAAAATACTGGAATTTGCAAAAACAACTCACATTTTTAGAGCCCTTTAAGGTTTACAAAGGGTATACATTTAGTAACTCTGTTACACATAAGATGACAAACTTATAAGGCAGAATAAACTTCAGAGGCCATCTAGGTCAAAATAGTCTCTTTTTAAAAATGAGAAAATTGAGCTCTAAGTAGTCAAGATAGATATGGAGCTGGGAGGATTCGAACTACAGGGACATACACTCCAGGTCCCTCACACATTCTCTAGCCCCACACTACCTTTCAACAGAACTTTAATTGTTCTGACTAAACCCGTCAGGATCCATCACCGCCCCAGGGCGTTTCCCTATAGATTCACACCCTCCCAGTTCCTTCTCATTTTCCTTTCTAGAGTTTTTCTGGCCTAGAAAGCCCGCTCCTCCCCTCCCCCACCCTTCTCTTTCCCTCCGGGGCTGCCTTCCTCCTCCCAGGGACTGGACTGTCTCTCCCGGAGCCAAAGGGACGATGTGTAGGGGGCTCCTTACTTGAAGGGGGTTTTTGGAGAAGCAAGAAGAAGAGAAGAAGGGAAAAGGGAGGGAAAAACTGGGAGCCGTATTCCCGATCTCGCCACAACCAGACCCGAGGGGCATTCTCCATCCCAGCAGCACCCTCTGCTAGCCCTGGCCGGAGGACATCGTTACTATGGAGCTTGAACTGAACACGGCCTCGCAACTCGTATGCGACTGCGCCCCCTGGAATGCACAGTGCGCAGGCGCAAGGAGCGGGAGGGGGCGTGGCCTCTGGAAAACTAAAGATGGGAAAGAGAAAGAATAAGGGGCCAAATTCCCGCAAGAGAAAGGAAGGGGTAAGGGGAAGAGCAGAAGTAGGGGGGTTGACCTTTGCAATGGGAAGGGCCTTTTCGGAAAACTGAACAAAGGAGAAATAGGGAAGAAGTAGGAATTTGGAAGTGCCTAAGCTTCTCGATGGGCTATATCACTCACTTAATGGACTCACCTCTAAGGGATAACGAAAAAAAAAAAGTGGCATTGTTTTGATGAACTGCCTAAATGTAATCACCTTAGGAAAATAGAAATTAGCAAGTATCTATTAAGTATCTATTTGTCAGGCATGATGCTAAGCACAGTGGTCAAAATATGAAACCCAACCCAAAACAAAACAAAAATTCCTGTCCTCCAGGAACTCACAACTTAATGGGAAGATGGGAGGTATGTGCAAGGTAGGACAAGAAAACGACTGTGTACAAATGTGATATTTATAAATATATTCAAGTTATATGCAAATAAATATATACAAAAAAATAGGCAAATAAGATATATATGATACATACAAATTGGGGTAGTCTCAAAGGGTGGGCACTAAGATTTAAAGGTACTGAGAAAGGCTTCTTGCAAAAGGTGGATTTTTTTAACTGAGACTGAAAGGTTGAGGGAAGCTAGAAAACAGAGATAAGGAGGGAGAGAAATCTCTGATGAGTCATTTGAGAAGAGCAATAGAGGTCAGAATCACTGGATCTTAGAGTACTTGGAGGGAATAAAGTTAGAAGATTGGAAAGGTAGAAGGGGAAGGGGTTATGAATGATTTTGAAAGCTAAAAAAAAGGGTTTTATATTTAATCCTGGAGATAATAGGGGGCCACTGGGGTTCAATAAACTGAAGTTTATTGAGTAGTAGAGTGACTTGGACTGATCTGTACTTTATATAGTTCAATTTGACAGTTGAGTGGAGGATGGACAGGAGTGGAGAGAGACTTGAGGCAGGGGGAAAGGCCAACAGGTTATTGCGATCATTTAAGCATGAGGTGATGAAGGGCTACATCAGGGTCGTGGCAATGTCTGAAGAGTTAAAGAGGCATATTAGAGATTGATAGGAAGGTAAGAACAAAACTTGACAACTGAAAAATAAAACAAAAATGAAATAGTTGCTACCATTCATTGTACTATTTTTGTGTGTGTGCTTATTTGATATAAAGAGATTTGGAGGAGAGAGAGGACCATAGACTTAGTAGGAAAACAAATAAGACAGCGGACACCTTAGAATAATGCAACCATACAGCAGTACTCTCATTTTAAAGTAGGGAAAATGGAGGTCAAGGTAAACTTGTGAAAAATGTAAAGACATTGGATTTGGAGTTAGAGGGGTTTGAGTACCTGAGTTTCAGCTGCAGCTGCATTTTAGTGCCTGTATAACCTTGGACAATGATATAACATTTTTCTGATTTCAGTTTCTTCATCTGTTAAATGAAGGGATTGGAATAAATATCCTCTAAGATCCCTCCTAGCTCTAAATCTTATGGTTCTAAAGCCTCCCAGCTCCCACCTGAGCAGTCCTTTCCAAGCAATTTCTTTGGTTTGGCTTGGCTGGAAAGTATCCTTTCCCATCACATCTTAGCATCTATAGCTTTCTTCAAGACTTGGTTCCATATGCCAACTATTATCCCATAGGAAGTTTATGCAGAGCCCCCAGTTATATTGGCTTCTCCATTTTATCATGTATATACTTAACTGTTTGTCACATATTGCAGTTTCTTGAAAATTACTTTCTATCTGCTCTCTGCATATGTAGGCCTAGCTATGACCATGTCATCTTTCCCATTAGAATGTAAGCTCCTTACAACAAAGACTATTTTGTTGCTTTTCCTTTGTATCTCCATCACTTAGAACAGTTTAGAAACATAGTAAACATTTGTTGAATGGCTGATAGATTAATGTATGTACTTTCCTATATACATGGATTAATAATTAATAATTCACTTCTAACCTGCATAGGAGAAGCTAAGGAACAGGGCTTGGAGTAAGGTAGAGCTTAGTTCAAATTCTGCCTCATACACTTATTATCTGGGCAAGTTATTTAACCTCTCTTAGCTATAGTTACTTCATTAGTAAAATGGGGTAATAAATAGTACTTACCTTATCAGCATTGTTATGATGATTAAATGATTTAACATCATCTTAAATTTCTACATAAATAATAGCTATTAAATAATTGATATAACAATGATATAGCATGATGTGACATGACATAATACAATACCATGCTATTTTTAGTGTTTAGCATAGTGTCTGGCACATTGTTGTTGAATTATTCAGCTGTATCTGACACTTCATGACCTAATTTGGGGTTTTCTTGGCAAAGAATTGTGGTAGCTTGTCATTTCCTTGCCATTTCCTCCTCCAGCTCATTTTACAGATGAGGAAACTGAGGTATAGGGTTAAGTAACTTGCCCAGGGTTATACATCCAGTATCTTAGGCCAGATTTGAACTCAGGAAAACAAACCTTCCTGACTCCAAACCTGGCATCCCCTGGCTGTCTTGGGCATTGTTTATTGATTGATTATTACCTAGGGATAAACTCCATTATTTATCATGAATATTCTTACCTTTTGTACTATATTACCCCCAGTAGGGCTTCAAAACTGTTTGAGGCAAGGTACTAGGGTGATTGTTTTTTTTTTTTTCCTTTTGTGCATGTGGTTCCTTAAAAATAGTATTTGGGATACAGTCTCAACCTGTGATTTCATTGGTTAGGGAAACCATTCTGAGAAAATTCCATCTACCAGTGCACATCAGTAACTTCTCTGCAATTTTTAATCTTAGAGTTGCCTAGAATAGCATTTCTCAATTTTTTTTAGTCTCCAGACCCCTTACACTCTTAAAAAATTGAGAAACCGTGACCCTTCCAAGAACTTTTGTTTATGTAACCTCTCCCCTTTGACATTTATTTGGTAAAAAATTAAAATATTTTAGTATTATTTTGACTTTATGAATATATATACTTTGGATAGGAAAGGATTTGACAAACATACAGTTAAGGGAAGCTACCTCCTTGCGAAACACCCCCTTCCCCAATGGGAACTGATGGAACTTCTAAGAGAAACCCTTGCTTTAGAGGTGACTGAGCAATAAAGGTTCCAGAATCACAATTGGAAGGAATTTTAGAGATCATCTAAATGGGATTTTATTCCTTTTAAAATCCTTTTTTTTTTTCAATTACATGTACAAACAATTTTTAACATTTTTTTTTTTTTGAGTTCCAAATTCCTTCCCTCCCTTCTTTTCTTCCTCATGGAGAACGCAAACAGTTTGATATAGCTTATATATGTGCAGTGATACAAAACATTTCTATATCAGTCATGTTGTGAAAGAAAACAGACCCCCCTCCCCTCTCAAAAAAATAAAATAAAGTAAAAATAGTATGCTTCTATTGTAATAAGGAACTTCTGGGACAAGATGGAGGACACCTTGAGTGACAAGAATGTTGGTTGAAGACCTTGGAATGTGCCCAGGGTGGCATGAGCCAGGGCCAGAAGACAGTTGGAACCACCCTATAAATACCCAGGGGCAACAGCACCCTGGGTCTCATTTGGAGAATTTCTTGGGAGGAGGGTGGTTTGGAGGGAGGGTAGGCCCAGACCTGCAATCCAGCATCTATATCTAGTTGCCACACAATCACCTGCTAATTAATAGAGCTGAGAGAAACATCATCACAACCAACAAGAAGTAGATCACTAACCTTCCCTATCCTTTGGCTTGTGCCATGGCCTGGCTGAGCCAGGGATTATGAGAGGGAGAAGATAGCTCCAGTCTATTACCAAACCTATCATCCAATTGATTTCAATTCACCTCTATTTATTTAGATCTAGCTTAGTACTTCCAAACCCATTTTCCTACTTCCTTGTTCCTAACCCCTTGTTAAGTAAGAAATAAATTCTGTTAATAAGTTCAAACCAAAGAATGGAGTCTCTTTCCTAATTAGTGAAACATCTAAAGCTTTTAGGAAGGGGAATTTGTTTCACACAGTTGGAATCTTAGCGTTAGCCAACTAGCATATTAATACTAGCCCACATCAACAACAAACCCAACCCCAAGTCGAGAGCTAGAGAAGTTGGCAACACACACGCAACTTCTCACTGTTTGCTTAGGCAACTGTTAAAAGAGACAACACGGCAGACTCTGTCCAGTAGAGTCTGTCAGGCTGGGAGAGACACAGCCCCTTCTATTATCAGTACCACAAGCTCAGTGTTTCTCCATTACCTTTTGAATACTATCGGCATTGAAACTCCATTAGTTCTTTCTCTGGAGATAGATAGCACTTTTCATCATATGTCCTTTGGAATTCTTGGATCCTTATATTGCTTAGAATTTTTAAGTAATTCACAATTGATCATTGTACAATATTACTACTAATGTATATAGCTCATTTCATTTTACATCAGTTCATTTAAGCCTTTCCAAATTTTTTGAAAGTATTCTACTCATCATTTCTTATAACATAATTGTATTCTATCACAATCATATATCACAAATTGTTCAGACATTCTCCATTTGATGGGCATCCCTTCAGTTTCCAATTCTTTTCCATCACAAAAAGAGCATATAGGTCCTTTTTTTTCTTTTCTTTTCTTTCCTTTCCTTTCCTTTTCTTTTCTTTTCTTTTCTTTTCTTTTCTTTTCTTTTCTTTCCTTTCCTTTCCTTTCCTTTCCTTTCCTTTCTTTTCTTTTCTTTTCTTTCCTCTTCTCTTGTCTTCTTTTCTTTTCTTTTTTTTTATCTCTTTGGGATATAGACTTAAGAGTGGTATTGCTAGGCCAAAGGATAAGCATGGTTTTATGGACCTTTGGGCATGGTTCTAAACCACTGACTGGAATGATTATTTCAGTTCATAGCTCCACCAACAGTGTATTAGTGCCCCAATTTTACCACTACCCTACTAACATTTATTGTTTTCCTTTTTTGTCATATTTACTAGTCTATAAGTGTGAGATGGTAACTCAGAGTTGTTTTAAGTTGCATTTCTCCAATAGTGAGTTGGATCATTTTTTCATACTACTAAAAGTTTTAATTTCTTCATTTGAGAACTGCCTATTTATATCTTTTGGCCATTTGTCAATTGGTGAATTACATTCTTATAAATTTGATTCAGTTCTTTCTGTATTTGAGAAATGAGACCTTCAGCAGAGACACTTGTTCTAAAAATGTTTTCCCAGTTTGTTGTTTTCCTTCTAGTCCTGGTTTTGTTTGTGCAAACCTCTTACATTTAACATAGTCTAAGTGACCTATTTAACATCTTGTAAAATTCCCTATGTATTGTTTTGTTTGGTTATTTTTTGTTTTATTATTGTTTGGTTATAAATTCTTCCTTTATCCAAAGGCCTGATTGAGTACACTGTTTTGTACTCCCCTAATTTATGGTTTACCTGATGGCCTCCTAACATGCAGGTTTGAGTTGCACAGAAGGGCTGGTCAAGAGATCAGTCTCCTATGGCACCCACAATCTTGGTAGCATGGCCACTCAGGGGGGCTACAGAGGATGTGACTGCAGAAAAGTCACTGGTAACTACTATGAATGTCACAGGTTGGCCTCCTACATCTACTTTGACCATGGGCTCATGGGAGTGGTGAAAAAAAAAGCCTGGTCTGTCCTAATCAGAGTTAGTTGGGGAGAGACTCAGAACCTTATTCTTGGGCTCAAGGGAATACTGGCCTCTGTTACCAGGGAAGGCTTTCCAGATTTGGCGTTCATTTTTCCAATGGCCAAATCTCTTACAGAAGATGCACTGGTCACGGCCCAGTTTTGGCTTTTGATCCCTACCTTGGGCTCCCCTGTTTTGAGACAGGTCCCAACTGTAGCTTCCAGGAGCACTACTTGATGCTTTTCACATTTTCAAGCCTCCTTTTCTGCTACTTCATCACAGTTTCAGAACACCTTGTCAGCTATCTTGAGAAGTTGGTTGATTTTCATGCCCACAAAGCCTTCCATCGTCTGAATCTTTTTTCCAAATGTCAGAGGTTGATTGGGAGAGGAAAGTGGCATTAACCAGCCTCTGGTTTTCAGGGCCTCCAGGTCCAACAGGGTATAAAGACAGTAAGCTTCATAAATTCTCTAAAGGAAGTTGCCTGGATCCTACTTCTGGACAATGGTTTGTTCATGTTTGTAGGGTGCCTCCCTCCTTTCCTAATTTCCTAATCCTTCAGAGCAGGGCTTCCCAGTATCTCAAGAGGGCTGCCCACCCGTCCTCATTATTAAAATCCTAGTCAGAGGGAGCAGCTTGGTGGCTCAGTGGATTGACAACCAGTCCTAGAGACAAGAGGTCCTAGGCTTAAATATGGCCTCAGACTCTTCTTGGCTGTGTGACCCTGGGCAAGTCACTTAACCCCCATTGCCTAGCCCTTAGTTTTGATTCTAAGATGTAAGGGAAAAGTAGGAAGAAAGGAAGGAAGGAAGGTAAGAAGGGAAGGAAGGAAAGAAAGGAAGGAAAGAAAGGAAGGAAAGAAAGGAAGGAAAGAAAAATGAAGGAAGGAAGGAAGAAAAGGGAGAGAGAGAAAGGAAGAAAGAAAAGGGAGAGAGAGAGAAAGGAAGAAATCAAAGGGAGAGAGAGAGAGAAAGGAAGGAAGGAAAGAAGGAAAGAAAGAAAGTCCCATTTAGGAAGTGTCTGCAACTGTGTCCCAGGCCCAAGCCTCAGGATTATTATTATGAGCCCATTTCCAAACTTCAACCACAATCCAGCAGCACTCCTTAGTATTGAAAAGGGTAAGGAGGAGCTACCTACAGTCATTCTAGGTGGGCCTGTATGTCTCAAAGATGGATTCTAGGAGATCTATCCTGGCTTGGGGCTTCTCAAGAGTAGGAGGGAGTGGGATGCTTCCAATTCAGCAGGTCAGTGGTAGAAAACAGAACTTAATACAGAATTGGCCTGCCTGGTTGGACAGTCCCATCATCCCCTATCAGGACTGGGCCCTGAGTTTCACAGAGAGGCATCTGGAGGGCAGAGTCACTAGGAGCAATGTGTGTTCCCCACTGGCCCAGGCACCTGGTACAGGAGGAATGTTGCTTATTTTTTAACCACAGGAATGCAAATAAGGGAAACTAAGTCTCCACGCCATAAAGAAATAGGTTTATTGGGAGATGGCCAGTCTCACAATAAAACCGGACTTCTGGTCAAGACCAAAAGACTCCAAGCCTTGTGAGAGGACTTCTTTTATATCCCAAGAATATCACAATTTATGAAATAATCCAAAACAGTGATAAAAATAGAGATGTGGATTGTTTGAAGTAATCAGGAAATACTTCTCACTGGTAGAAGAAGTCACTTGATAAACAAGGGGGAGTGGGGGAGCCTGAACCCTACTTTCTGAGACTAATGATGTCAAGGATGATGTATATTCTAAGATGACCAGGGTAAGGAGGAGGTACCAGGCCCCCAAGCTGGGCAAAAGCCTGATGATGTATTATACAACGGTGAAAGAGTGTCACCAGGCTTCTGACCAAGGCAAAAGCCTATATGCTAATGAAGACCCAGGCCCAAGTTCAAGACTATGAATGCTGAGGGAGCATGATATAGCAAGTTAAAGGCTGTAATAGTTAAAATTAAATTATGAGGCTGCTAGTAGCTTTAATAACTTTATTACACCAAAATAGTGATAGTAAAGGGAGGAAAATGTAGGAAAGAGATAGAGAGTAGCTTAGTTTACTACTCTGTTGCCGCCTTGATAGATTAAAGCTCACCACTGACATGGGTTCCTTCAGGTTCCCAGCTCTAGCTCCAAGACTCTCCCTTCCTGCTGGGTATGACTTCATAAGCAGTTTTCTCTACCCACTAGCTCTCCCTGATCACATCTCAGGAACCAACCACAGTTTCTTAATTTCCTAGGCACCGCCTGGGGGATCAGTTTCCCATCTCTTTGATTTCAACTTCCTTCCTCTAAGGGTTTGTCTATACCTGCCCGTCTCGGTGGTAAAAGACCTTCAGATCTTTGAGAGGTGATAGAACAAAGTGACATTAATAGAGAGAAGTTCTCTTCCCCAAGGCTATGGCTAAAACTGAAGCCCATGTTAACAAAGATTAACTATTTTCATGCAGTTATCTTGCTTTAAAACTTATACAAAAATAATCACAAAAGGCCTACTAAAATCATCACTTATGCTAACATGACTTACCTATCTTAGAATTACAATTTATAATTAATTTAATACTACTGCTAACATTAAAATCAGATCTTCATGTAAGGGGGTAGGGATTTTTCACTCACAGGAGACTGGCCCTGGTGGGATAGATGGCCGAGGGCAGGGGGCTGGTGGTGACAGGGGTGCTGGGCCTGGTGAAATTGAAGGTGGAGGGGTGTCCAAGACTTCTGGCTCCAGGAGCTGGGGGTACAGCAGAGGGGACAGATAGGAGAACAGCAGCAGGGATTCTTCTGGGTCATCTGGGAGTATGGGTGGAGACAGAGGTGGCAGTGGGGGTTCCTCTGGGGTTTCTGAGTAGGAAGAAGCTGCCTTTCTCTCTGAGGGGTAGCTGCAAGGGAACTGGTTTGAAAGGATTTCACCTAGCATTTCTCCCTAAACAGACACAACTCCAGATCATAATATAGAGCCAAGAATAGATATAAGGGAATTGGTCAGGATGCCAGGGGGTACCTGTTACCACCGGTCAGACAGCCCTCACCAATTCCAGGTCTAGGGACCCCTCGAGGGGCCAGCCTACACCAAAAGTTGGCCATTCCAACTCACACAGAGTGTGAAGGCGGCCTGGGGTCATCTTAACCCCATCTTGGTCAGAAAACCCCTGCTTAAAGTTCTGGAGCATACAAGAGAGCACAGTTGGTTTTGAGGAAGTCTCACCCATTGTGAACAATGGTCAGGACAGATCAAGATGGGGAGCCCCATTACCAGGACCACTCACATGCCTTCCTGTTGTGTCCTTCTCAGGCGCTTGAGTCCAACTTAACTAAGAGTGCCCCAGGCATCATTGGGGTTAGCAAACCCACTTTTATGCTACATGTAGGGACCAAGAGTTAGAATGGGACCCACTCAGACCGCGTAGCCCAAGTCGTGGGGCCAAACGAACAAACACTGTTCATCCAGTGCATGTGAAGGAAAAGTGAAAAGGAATTTTGGGACGAGGAAAGAATTCTGGGAGATGAAGTCAAAGGGTTCAAGATTTTTTCAAAACTACACAAAACATAATCAGAAGCAGGAGGAGGCAATGGACCTGGGATTCTAGGCCAGGACACAGTCAGGGGAAATGAGGGGGCGAGGGAGATATATGTGATGGGACAGCAAGTGGCTTGTGTAGTAGTACTAAAGGTGAACTGTGGGCGGAGAGGGAGTGTGGCTCTGAGGCTGTTTTTACAAGCCTTCTTCTTCAGTAGAATCCCAGGTATTTTGTATTGTCTACAGTTACTTTATTTATTTATTTATTTATTTATTTATTTAAACCCTTACCTTCCATCTTAGAGTCAATACAAGGCAGAAGTGTGATAAGGGTAGGCAATGGGTACAGTTACTTTAAATGGGATTTCTATATTTTGCTCTTAGACATTTTTTGAGAATATAAAGAAATGCTGATGATTTATGTGGGTTTATTTTATATCCTGCAATTCTGCTAAAGTTATTAATTGTTTTGATTAGTTTTTTAGTTGATTTTTTTAAGTGTATCATAACACCTGCAAAGAGTGATAGCTGTATTTCCTTATTACCTATTCTAATTCTGTCCACTTCTTCTCTTCTCATATTGCTAGAACTCACATATCTAGTACAATATTGAATAGTAGTGGTGATAATGAGCATCCTTGCTTCATTCCTGATCTCACAGAAAAAGCTTCTGGCTTATCCCCATTATAGATAATATTTACTAATGGTCAATTCATTCTTTTTTTTTTTTTTTGACAGAGAAAGCAATGACACTTAAAGTGTGCTTTATACATCATTGCCAACATAACCACTTGGAACAAATGAAATTCTCTGGAGGCCATATATATATTAAATTTAAGTTAATTTATTAATTGGCCACTCAAGATTTCTAACTAGCCAATGGACTGCCTCATAGTTCAAATAAGATGCTAAAAGAATGTAAACAGCTAGGCAGGAAAGCTACTAAACAGCTAGGCCAGATGAGCAAAGAGAGCAAGACATCCTGGCTTTCATTTCCCTTTACAGCTGATAACTCCTAATCCCTTCTCCAGATTGGCCATCCTAACCTCTTCAGGAATTGCTCACCAGGAAGACAATTTTTCTCCTGCTGGCAGGGACTTGGTTCCTTGTGCATACTTAACTTTACTCTCTCAATAAATTCCTCTAATTTTAAGACATTTTTCTTTAAGATTATTTTCTATGTTAAAAGAGGATTTCTCTACTATTTCTGCTATTCTACACTAATAAAAGACTTTTATTTTTCATTCAATCCATTTATTTTCCACATTTTCAAATATTTACATTATCATTTTATCTTGTGACTTCTTGAACTCACTCATTACCGTCATTATTCCATCTTATACATTATTTTTACTGATTTGATTTACTTTTTCAATTAATCATTTAGCATTTATCAAGTATGTGCCGACCACTGTAAACACTGGGGAAGCAAAGAAGCAAAAGACACTTTCTGCCCTCAAGGAGCTTACAGTCAATTTGGGAATACACCATATAAATAAATATGTACAAAGCAATAGGAAATAACAGTATGAGGACATTAAAAGTAAGCAGGATTAGGGAAAATTTCCAATAAAAGATGGTATTTTAGTTGGGCCTTAAAGGAAATCAGGGAGATCAGTAGATGAAATAGGAAAGGGAAAGAATTCCAGGAATGGAGGACAACCAGAGAAAAGTCCCAGAGCCAAGAAATAAGAGTTTATTTTTAGGGAACAGCCAAGAAATCAGTGTCACAGGATCATGAAGTACATATTTGACAGTAAGGTATAAGAAGCCTGGAAAAAGTAGGAGGGAGCTAGATTATTAAGGACTTCAGATACCAGAATTTATTTTATTTGATCTGTTGAATGCCATCAGAGGGGTTACCTGACCCTGACCCCATGGTTAGAATAGGTTCAAACCAGTTGGAGCCCTTATCTGTTCCTGGACCCTTGCACTATTTACTTTTCCTCACCACTCCCCAAGCCTCCTCAGCTATTTTGTAAAACAATTCAACTTTCTCTCTTTAGGCCTCTCACAAGCACTCCTCCCAGTTGAAGTGTATTTAAAACCTGCTTCTTCTGTCCTTCTGGGGTACTTCAGTACCTCCCAGGCTACATAAATACTGCGCTGCAATTCCCTTGCCTGGATTAAAGACCCTTGTTGCTTCTTTGGTAGCCCTCCTTATTTTAGGTTGACAGATCTGAGGCAATCAGAGCCCCTGGAGTTTATTGAGTGGTGGAGGGAGGAGAATGACATGGTCTGATTGTGCTTTAGGAAAATCGTTTTAGTGGCTGAATAGAGAATGAATTAGAGTGGAGAGATACTTGAGGCAGGCAGACCCACCAGCAGCAGTCCAGGTAGAAGGTATAAATAAGGACTTGTACTTAGAGGTGTGGCAATGTCATTGCAAAGGTGAAATCTGTAGGTCTTGGCAACAGAGTGGATGTGGGAGAGGAGAGAGTGAGGAGGAGAGGACTCCTGGTGGTAAATCTCAAGGATTGGGAAGGGTGGCTCTGACATTCATGTTTAAAGAAGACCAATAACATCACAAGGTTGAGATAAAATAGTGGGTAAGGGATGATGTCTTTATTTGAGCAAGAATTGGATTTCAATGAGGCAAAGTTATCCTGCATCCTGCAGTGGCAGGACAAAAGTCAAAATGCTTGGTGATGGCCCAGCTTTCAGTGGATAACTTGGTGTTTTCGATGTCTGACCAAGCTCTAAGCACTCCATAGCACCTGCTTCAGCCACTTTCATGGACACAGGAAAAATTATTCTCATCCACCCATTCAGCTGACAAAAGTTTTCACATACTCAGCGGGTAGACATCCCCTTAACTCACAGGTGATTTTGAGACCTGTCAGGTTACCCTCATTCTAGGTTAGCCTATCTACCAAGATGGTTCTACTGCAATGTGAACCTTAGCTCTTCTGTAATCTCTCATACTTCCATTTTTTTCTGAATTTCACTAACTTCCATTCTCCTTTCTAGATCAGTGTGACATGAAGGTGTGTCTCTAAGCCAAACCCTACAAGAATATATTCAGTTGTAAGCAGGATTGAATGCCATTTAGGGTAAGCAAGAAAATAAATCTTTAAATGAGTTAAGAAATCATCTCAATTTTTCTCCCGAGCAAATCAAGCATACCTTTTCAAAGCTTATTATATATTGGTACAGAACTTAATAGCTAACAAGATAGCTAGCACTTACATATTACTTTAAGAGTAGCAAACACTTTACAGAGAATATCTCATTTTATCTTCAAAACCTGTTACAGAGACAGGTGATATTATTACCCATCTTTTAGAGATGAGGAAAATGAGGCAGATAAGATTAAAAGATTTGCCTAGGCTTACACAATTAGTATGTATCTGAAGCAAGGTTTTCAGGTCTTCTAGATTCCAAGTCCAAAATTCTGTCCACTGAAACAAATAGATGTTTGGAATATTTTTTATTTATATTTAAACTAACAGTTAAATTGCCCATTTTGATGTATATTTTCTCATGGAATATTAGTAAATAAGCTATAAGTAATTACAATTAAACTAAATTTTAAAAAAAAAGGAAAACACCTTCATGGGTTCTAGTAAAAAAATTATCTCAGAGTATTATTTACTAAGGCTAATTGTCTCCCCTCCCCCCATGAAATTATATTATGATGCTGAAAATTCCATATTTCAGTACTCAATGGTTTATTGTTGCCAAGCAACAAAGTAACTCATTCTTTCTGCAGCCATGTTCTTTAGCTACTTAACTGTCTTTTGGGAACAGTGAAAAGAGGTCAATTTTTTTTCCCCTTTTGAAAGCAATTTAAACTACACTGTGGGTTAGAGGTTTGAACAATTTTTTTTTATTCTAGACAAACTAATTTCTATTTGATGGAAAAGAGTTTTTGATGTTTTTATTTTAATTTGTGATCATTAAAACATTAGAAAAACCAAAATGATATCAGATCATAAATTTGGACAATTCGTTGTCCCTCAGCATCCCATCGATGAAGCAAAAATACCAACGAAGAAAATGGATTACCAAAACTACTGTCGTCTCCTAAGAAAAATGGATATGCCTTTTGTGAGAGGAAATGAGGATAGACACGACTTTGGTAGTTTTGAAGAGAAGAACAGTCAGGCTTTTCTTAAATATCACCCTTATCCTTCTCTTGAGCAGCCAGACTATCATCTATACCATCCTTATCCCCCACCTCCTGGGAAAGACTATCCTTTATTTCCACTTCGAGATGATGTGCCATTGAATGATCCTTGTTCAGGGTTTATTAGTCCAGGAGGAGATGCTGAATTGCTGCCTGGAGTTGGCAGACAGATCCCAAACCTAGTGAATTACTGTGATGTGAAGCCTCAACAGCGAATTCCTATGCCAGCCTATGGACTGCAGACAGACGTTAAGAGGCGAACAATACTATTAGAAGAGTTAAATGAGGACCGAAGGTGGAATTCCAGGAAAGTACCTGATGCTGCCATCAGAGCTAAACTTGGAGGTAAATAAAAAGATATAAAGTTCTTATTTAACTACAGAATGAGAAAAAGATATGTGCATAAAATATTCAGAAATTAAGTAAAATATAGCTCAAAATATTTCACTGTGGACTATAAAATCAGTGATAAAATAGCTGGCTCTATTTTATCAAACATATGTAATTATGTTATTATTAAAAGTGTTCAATATCAAAAGGATATGAGACCACCTATATTATACTTATCACCAAAGAAGAAATTGGTTACTAATTTAAAATACACTTCCTAACTTCTTAATCAATTTGGCCTATTTTTGTCCTATTTCACATAATAATATTGATATAACTTATTACTTAGATCTAGCTATGATGTTGAAATATCAGTGGGATATTACTAGGAGTCAAAGGGGCACGTACAAATATATTTTAACCATACTGGACACAAGTGATTGCCTTATATTTTAAAGTTCCCTTAGGGAAAGAGATTAAGTAATCATTTTTCCTATATAGAATTATAGATAGATAGATACTAGATGTATAGAGAGATAGATTATACATATGTATATTCCTATATACAATCTTTGTTATAAAAATACTTCCCTATATAACTTTCCTACCTAATTTCAGACAATTGGACAATTGCTTTTTAATATCAAGATAGAAGAGTTACACCCAGATTTAAACTATCTTATAGAGCCTTTTTATAGACTTTGATGAAACATTTTTAAACTTGAAGACTTGACTTTTGTAACATCCCCTTAATAAGACCCCTTGTCTCATTAGACATCGTCATCTCCCTGGTACTGATTCTCATCACCTGAAACCTGGACTATTGCAATAACCTACTGGGTGGTCTGTCTGCCTCAAATCTCTCCCCACTCCAGACCATCCTCAGTTTGGCCACCAAAGTGGTTTTCCTAAAACACAGGTCTGTCTATGTCACACTCCCCTCCCTCCCCAATTCCTTAATTCTTTACCATGACTCCCGTCACCTCAAGGATCAAATAAAAAATTGTCAGAATAGCATTCAAACTCCTTTATACCCTTACTTTTCGATCTTACCTTGCACTCCTCATTCTGCCCAGGTACTCCAAAATCCAATGGTATAGTGTTCCTTGCTGTTCCTCATGCATCTCTTCCATACCCTAAATATTTTCACTGGCTGTACCCCATGGCTAGAATTGTTTCCCTCCCTATCTATACCTTCTATCTTCTGTGGCTTCTTTCAAGACCTGGCTAAAATCCTTTTTTCTATAACAAGCCTTTCCCAATCTTCCTTAATACTAGTGCTTTCCCTTCTGTTGATTATGTCCAATGCATCTGATATACATCTTGTTTATATATGATTGTTTTCATTTTTTTCTTCTACATTAGACTATGAACTCCTTGAGCTCAAGGACTGTCTTTTCTCTTGTCTTGTTTTGCTAGCACTAAGCATAGAGTTCCTGGTACAGAATAACCACCTAGTAAATATTTTATTGACTAACAGAACTGTATTTAAGGCACATCTCTTCATTTCAGAGAGGGGGATTACAGATATGGAATATTTCACCTACTGTCAGACACACTTTATGTTGTTCAGTTTTGTTAAATTGTTTTTCTTTCTTTCTCTTTTTTAATCTGTCACCTGAAATATTCTGTCAAATAGAAGAGGGGACAAGATATATTTGGAAATGAAAGTGAAATTTTAAAAGTATTAATAAAAATGATGACAGTAAGATGGAGCAATGAATAGAGAAGTAGGCCTGGAGTCAGCAAGACTTATCTTTCTGAGTTCAAAATTAGCCACTACAATATTACAGACATGAGGTGTTGAAGGTCTGCACTGAAGGGGGTGGCTGTGTAAATAAAGAGAAAGAGACATAGAAGGGAGATATTAGGAGGATAGGAATGACAAGACTTGAAAACAGATTGGATATGCAGTGTGAATGAGAGTGAGAAGAAAAGGAAGACATGTCAAGGTTATGATCTGGGTAACTGAGAAGATGGTAAATCCCTTGACAGTATAGGAAAGTTTGGAAGAGGGGAAAGATTATGAGTTTTGTTCTGGACATGTTGAGTCTGAAATGCCAAGATATATAGTAGGTATATAAGATAGGATATCTAATTCAAGATGTCCAAAAGGCATTTGGGTAGAATCGTCATTTTTATTATGTTAGCTCGTCCTGCCCACGAGCAATCAATGTTTTTCTAATACTTTAGATCTAGTTTTAATTGTTTGGAAAGTGTTTTGTAGTTGTGTTCATTTAATTCCAGTGTTTGTTTTGGTAGATAGATTCCCAAGTATTTTATATTGTCTAGGGTGCTTTTAAATGGTATTTCACTTTCTAACTCTTGCTGCTGTGATGTGTTGAAAATATATAGAAATGCTGATGATTTATGTGCATTTATTTCATATCCTGCAACTTTGCTAAAATTGTTGATTATTTCCACTAGTTTTTTAGTTGATTCTTTAGGATTTTTTTAAGTAGACCATCATATCATCTGCAAAGAGTGAATGTGTGGTCTCCTCACTGCCTATTTTAATACCTTCAATTTCTTTTTCTTCTCTAATTGCTACTGCTAGTGTTTCTAGTACAATGTTAAATAATAGAGGTTATAATGGGCATCCTTGTTTTACTCCTGATCTTATTGGGAATGGTTCTAATTTGTCCCTATTGCAGATGATGCTTCTTGATGGTTTAAGATATATACTGTTTTTTATTTTTAGGAAAGACCCTTCTATTCCTATACTTTCCAGTATTTTCAATAGGAGTGAGTGTTGTATTTTGTCAAAGGCTTTATCAGTATCTATTGAGATAATCATGTGATTTTTGTTTGTTAGCTTGTTGATATGGTCAATTATGTGAATGGTTTTCCTAATATTGAACCATCCTTGCATTCCTGGTATAAGTCCCACCTGATCATAATGAATAACCCTTGTGATCACTTGCTGGAGTCTTTTTGCTAGTATTCTATTTAAGATTTTTGCATCTATGTTCATTAGGGAGATTGGTTTGTAGTTTTCTTTCTCTGTTTTTGCTCTACCTGGCTTTGGGATCAGTACCATATTTATGTCATAAAAGGAATTTGGTAGAACTCCTTCTTTACTTATTATGTCAAATAGTTTGTATAGTATTGGGATTAGTTGTTCTTTGAATGTTTGATAGAATTCACATGTGAATCCATCTGGTCCTGGGGATTTTTCTTAGGGGAGTTCTTTGATGGTTTGTTTTGTTCAATTTCTTTTTCTGACATTGGATTATTTAAGTATTCTATTTCTTCTGCTGTTAATATAAGCAATTTATATTTTTGTAAATATTCATCCATACCACTGAGATCATTGCTATATAATTGGGCAAATTATTTCTGAATGATTGCCTTAATTTTCTTTTCATTAGAGGTGAGGTCTCCCTTTTCATCTTTGATATTTTTAATTTTGTTTTCTTCTTTCCTTTTTTTATTAGATTGACCAGAACTTTGTCAGTTTTATTTGTTTTTTTTTCAAAGTACCAGCTTCTGGTCTTATTTATTAATTCAATAGTTCTTTTACTTTGATTTTATTATTTTCTCCTTTAATTTTTATGATCTCTAATTTAGTTTTCATCTGGGGATTTTAAATTTGTTTGCTTTCTAGTTTTTTTTATTTGCAGGCCCAATTTATTGATCTTTTCCCTCCCTGATTTGTTAGTATATGCACTCAAATATATAAATTTCCCACTGAGTACTGCTTTGGCTGTATCCCACAGATTTTGGTAGGATGTCTCATCCTTATCATTTTCTCTTCTATGAAATTGTTAATTGTTTCTATGATTTGGATGTGTATTCAGCTGTATATACATTTCTGGGAATCATCTTGACAGAGATAATAATCGAATTCATGATTGATAATAAGATCACTGATTGAGATAGCTGAAAGAGAGCATGGAATAGGATTATAAAGTTTTTGGGGAGATCAATGGGTAGGTTCTTGAAGGACAAACAAAATTTTAAGGCAGTTAAGGAAGAGAAGCCGATATTAAGAGAACCAGGAGAGAGAGCAATTTCATGAAAATCTAGAGAGGAAAGAATATCCAGAAAATGAGGGTGGTCATCTGTTTCAAAGGCTAGAGAAATCAAAAGGATAAAGATTGAGAAAATGTCATTAGATTTGGCAATTAAGACATCATTTGAAACTTTGGAGAGAGCAGTTTCAGTTGAATGCTGAGATCAGAAGACACATTGCAGAGGTTTTAGAAACAAGTGAACAGAGAAGAAGTAGAGAAAGGTAATAGAGGTGACTTTCTCGAAGAGTTTAGCCAAAATAGAGAGAAGAGATTTAAGATAATAGCTAGTAAGGATAATGATAATCAAGTGATGATTTTTAGAGTATGGTGGAGATAAGGGCATATCTCCAGGCAGTAAGGAAGGAAATAGCGAACAAGGAAAAATCAAAGATTAGAGACTGAGAATAATCTGGAGAAAGGGGGTAGGCACTCTCCTGGGGAAAATGGGAGAAGATTAGATCAAGGGGATACGAAAAGGAATTTGCTTTGCCAAAGAAATGGAGACATTTCTTTTTGTGGGACAAGGTAAAGGAGACAATGAAGAAAAAAGTATGATGTAAAATGAAGAGAAAGGGAGGAGAAACTTTTGGCTAATGACTTCCATTTTGTCTATGAAATAAGATCCTCCACTAAAGATTTTGGGATGCTTGAGGAGGAATTGACCTTCTGTGGTTGATCCATTTTACTCATCCAAATGTCTTGTCTTCTTTTTCAATATGTTGAAAATGAAAATGTTTTCTACAATAGCACATGTATAACCAGTATCAGATCACTTATTCTCATAGCAATGGGGAAGAGGAGGAAATGAGGAAAAGAATTTAGAACTCAAAGTGTTGGGGAAAAAATGCCAAAAAATTGTTTTTATCTGATTTAAGGAAATAATAAAACATTATTGGAGGATTTTTAAAAAATAGGGTCTCTACATAGGATCTAACCTATGTAATAAAGACTTCCTTCTAGGTTTTTTTAAATTTTAAAAGTACCAGGATACTACTACAAGGAGGTTTTAGGCTGCCCTTCTGTTATCCTATTATCCTCAACTGTACTGCATGATCAGCTTACATCTTTTTTCAATTCATATATTTCTTCAATGATATTCCTTGTACCAATTCTTTAATATGTTTGATCATTTGAAATATTCTTTAGCTTACTTGCACACCCTTTGCCATGCTTCTGCCTTGTCCTTTTGGACACTATATGCTCTGAAATTGTGTTGTTGTGATATATGGCTATAGAGTACTGAGCAAATGGATTGGAATTATGAGATTTTCTTTTGAAAATATAGGCCTTTTTATTGTAGAGGAGCTTAAGATCATTGAAAGCACTGCATAATTTCCCATATATAACTTATCCATTCTGATCCTCTTGTTCTCTTCTGAAACCAACTCATCTTTCATCTATATTGCCCCTCCAGTATACTAACTTAATGAACTGGCCTCTCAATTGCATAAACTGAACAACAGATATTTTTCATTCATTTTTATTTTTCTGTATGAATTGCTTGCTCAAACTAATTTTTAAATAATCATGGACCTTATTGAGAAAGTTCTTTTATTTGATGGAATCAGCACAATTTCATCTACAAATAAAAGCATGTAGACCTTATCATTTAGAGACTGCATTTATTCCTCATTTGGCATTAGTAATCACAGGACCATTGAGTAGAATCATCCTTCTCCTTGTCTATGAGTCTTAAATTATCTTAAAATTTGCATGGGACTCTACTTGTTGAAGAAACCTTAACATAAAACCTTGCTCTATCAAATCTTGAGCTTTAAAAAAAAACAAGTCATAAGCAAAAAGGGACTTTTATTCTCTGCACTTTTGAGTCATTGTGTAAAGATGTGTGATCTGCTGTAGAATATCATTTGTGAAAGTTTACCAGTTCCCTTTTCATATTTTCTTTGAAGATACCCTTAATAATTATGCTAAACATCCTGATAAAAATTTTTTAAAGTCAGAAAGTTGATAGAGAGAACAATAAATTTTGATATTCTCTTGATTAATATGTATTATTTTAAAGGTTAGGCAACTCATGTTCAGAGAAGTTAGGTGCCTCCATTAGTCACATTTCTAATAAGTGTTGGTGATGGAACTCTAAGCTTGGTGTCTCAGACTAAGCAGCACTCAGTACACTCCACCTCACTACCTCCAAACTGATTTAAATACTACTCTGAATTTTAAGCTCTTCTATAAAAATGGGGAACGATATCATACTTCTTATCTCCCATATAGCAAAGTGTTTTATATATTTGTTCATTGTTTGATCATGTCTAATTCTTCATGACCCCCTTTGGGGTTTTCTTGACAAAGATACTAAAGTGGTTTGCCATTTTTTCTCCAGCTCTTTTTAAAGAAGAGGAAATTGAGGCAAACATGGTTAAATGACTTGTCACACAGATTTAACTCAGATCTTCCTGACTCTAGGCCTTGTACTCTATCTACTGAGCCACTTAATTGCCTATTATGTGGTAACACATAAAATATAGTTGTTGAATAAATAAATCCCTCAGAATCTAGGATCATATCTAAGAACAATCCTGTATGAGTAATTGGGGTTTATTCATAGAGTAGAAGAGTGACACATACTGTTTACAAATGGATTCAATATTATATATTTAACAAAGTATAATAATGTTGAAACTTAATATAACAAACATAAACATAGTTCAGGTAGCTATTGGGATACTTTGCAACTTTTAATCAATGATAAAAAAAAAACAACAAAAACATTTATTAAGTTCTTACTTTTGCCAAGAACTGGGGATACAAAAAAAGGCAAAAGACAGTCCCTGTCCTTAAGGAATTCACATCTAATGGGAGAGACAACATACAAACAAATATATACAAGACAAACTATGTACAGAATAAATAGGGAAAAAATAAGAGGAAAAGCACTAGTGTTAAGAAGGATTGGGGAAAACTTCTAGTACAAGATGGGATTTTATTTGGGACTTAAAGGAAGTCAAGGAGGTCAGGAGATGGAGTAGTGAAGGAAGAACATTCACTATTTCAATTCCAAGGATGAGGGACAACCAGAGAAAATTATCAGAGCCAAGAGGTAGCATTTCATGTTCTGGGAGAAGATAGGAGGCTGTGTCCTGGATCCAAGAGTAGTGATGGAAGTAAGGTATAAAAAGATAGGTAAGTCAGGAGGAAGCTAGGTTATAAAGGTCTTGGAATAATGGACAATTCTGTATTTGATCTTGAAAGCAATATCCACTGGAGATTATTGAGTAGGGGAGTGATATATCAGAGCTGTACTTTTGGATAATCATTTTAGTATTTGAATGGAGGATAGATTGGAATGAGAAGAGAATTGAGGCAGGTAGACTCAGAGCAAGCTCTATTAAAATAGTCCAGGCATTGTTGAGGTGTTGAGGGACAACATTAAAGTGGTGCCAGTGTCAGAAGAGAGAAGGTGGCATATAAAAATATTTCAGCAGGCTTTGAGCAGATTGGAAATGGGGGTGAGTGAGTCAGAATGACCTATAGGTTGTGAGCAAGAGGGACTAGAAGAATGATATTGTAGACACCCATATATTTTTACATTCTATACTTATTTTAAATTGCATTTCTTTTCTATCTCAAATTTCTCAAAATAACAATAGTTTTTTTTATTTGCTTGTTTTTACTTTTTCTTGCCTCTCAGCTGGATCTTGCAGGGGCAACACTATAGGAAATGTGTGAAATACTTCCTTTATCCCAGATCTTATTGGAAACAACTCCTTATATATATTGTTGACTTTTGGTTTTAGATATACACAATTTCATGTTAAGGAAAGGTCAAAATTATTGTTTATTGAGAAAATTGAGAATTCTGGAGAGTCAACTGAAAGTTAATTCAACAGTACAAAAGAGATGTAGGATATAAAATAAAGCCGCCAAAATCGGCACTACTATATGTTGCCAATAAAGGTAAACAGAAAGAGATAGAAAAAGAAATGTAATTTAAAATAAGTGTAGAATATAAAAATATGGGGGGGTCTACCTATTACTTCTCCCAGAAGAATATATGAATATTCACACAATATCTGAATACACAACTACAAAACCCTTTATAGAAATAAAAACAGACCTAAATAATTGGAGAAATTTCAATGGCTCACCAGTGCAAATTGATTGCCTTCTCAAGGAGGAGAGAGGGCAAGTCAGGAGGAAGAGAATTTGGAATTCAAAATAATTTTAATGATTGTTAAAAACTTTTTTACATATGATTGTAAAATATTTAACAAAGTAAATAAAAACATTATAAAAATTAATCCATAAATTCATTTACTTATTTAATTCCAAACTTATAGAACTACCAAAGGTTGCTTTATAGAAGTAGAAAAAATAGTAATGAAATTTATTTAGAAAAAAAAAAATTGGTTAAGAATCTCAAGGGAAATAATGAATGAAAGCGAGAAGGTGGCCTAGTAGTAGTACTAGATCTCAAATGATACTATATATCAGTAATACTATACCATAAATCAGTAACCAACAAAATAATTTGGTAACTATTTAGAGATTGGTCAATTGACAGAATTGATTAGGTACATATACAGAAGCAAATTAATTCAGTGCTTGATAAACCTCATGTTTGATAAAACCCCAAACCCTGATTTTGAGATAAGAACTTACTATTAGATAAAAACGGATAGAAATACTGGACAGAAGTCCAAAACTGAATTAAATTCCATATGGATAGACAATTGGTCACATAATTGACAAATTAGAAGATTAGGGTAGAAATTTGCCTTCACATCTATGATAAAGGGAAGAAAAGAGTTCATGACCAAATAAGGGGTAGTAAAACAGAGAAGATAAAATGGACAATTTTAATTACATAAAATTAAAAAGGTTGTTCACAAACCAAATCTAATGAAACTAAGATTAGAAGGGAAATAGGTAATTAGGGAAAAATAATATTTGTTACCTTCTATGATAAAGGCCTTAATTAAAACTTCTATGAATAAGAATCATTTGTCACTTGCTACATGGTCAATTGATATAAATCAGCAGTTCTCAGGGAAGACATCCAATCTATGAATAGCCACATGGGAAAGAATTTTCCTAATCATTAATAATTAGTGAAATTTAAATAAAAAAAATTGTGAGATACTATCTACATCAGTCAATTTTGCTAGTTCAGTTTTTGAGTTTTTTAAGGAAAATGTCAAATTTTGCAAAGGCTATGGAAAATAAGACACACATGCACTGTTTGTAAAGTTATGAATTGCCATTCTAGAAAGTAATTTGGAACTATGTTCCAAAAGTTATTAAATTACATATAACTTTTGCATAGTGTTATCATCAGTAAGCCTATAAGATCAAAGAAAGAGGAAACAGTCCAATAGCTACAAAATATTTAAAAAGGAGCTCTTTTTGTAGTGGAAAATAACTGTTAATCAAAGAAGAAACTCCTTAATGTGTTTATTTTGAAAACAGTGCCTAGAACATAGTAGATCTGTGAAGATAGAATTAATTCTCTCCTTGTTTATTTTTAGCTAACCAAATCAAGAACTTAAAGTATCCCTACATACCATTAAGTATGTGAGTTCATAAGTTACTTAGTAGAGTAAGCTCACACCTCCAAAGAACATTGCCTACCCCCAGACCCTCCTTTGGGCAGGGCTAGACAAATTGAAAGACTGCCATTTATTTTCTTGATGAAGGGGGAGTGACAGAAAGTATCCTGGAAAAAGAAACATAAAAGAAGAGACCAGAATGGTCTAGCATTCATTCCCTTCCTGGTGTTTGGAGAGATTGGTTCTGGAGATTCCATTCCTGGCTTTTGGGAGACTATATTCCTGAATCCTGCTTGCTGGGTGAGTGGCTGCGATTCCTGCCTTTGCTTTGAAGGAGGCTGCATTGGTGGAACCCTGGCCGAAGACACCACCAAGACCTCTGGCTGAGGATTACTGGGAAATCCATGTTGAGACAGTCTAGGGGAAGTCCCTGCTGGGGCTGAGCAGAACTTCGTGAAAGAAAGACTGCTGGCTTGTTAGGAATTTACATTTTACATTTTCACACTTTCCACCTCTTTGTAAATAAAGCTTCTACAAGTCATTTTGACAAGCTATGCTATTTTAAAATCAGCGAACACAATATTTCTTTATAACTCTCATTTAGCATAAAATTAAATTTAAACTCATATAGATACATATTAAAATATTTATTGTATATGTATTATCGTATATATGAAAGTAATAGAATACTATTGTATTGTAAGAAATGAAGAAAGAGATAGTTTTTGAGAAACCTAGCTTAGATTTATATAAAATGATACAGAGGGAAGTTAACAGGACCAGGATAACAATTTATTATAACATCAACATTTTACAAATGAATAATTTTGAATGACTTAAGAACCCCAAAATATGCATTGATCAACCATAATTCCAGATCACTGATGATAATGTTACATTTCTCCTTGCAAAAAGATGATGAATCAATATGTGGAATGAGACATTTTTTGAACATGCTCAATAGAGGAGTTTAATTTGCTTGATTATACTGTTACAATAATTTTATTTTGTTTTTGTTTTCTTTCTTTTTCAGTGGGAGTGGAAAGTTAGAAGCGAGAAAGAAAAATATATGCTTGAAAATTAAAAAAAAATAATTTAAAAAATAAAGAGTAGACTCATATGATTAGAAAAACGATTCATTAACTATTTTCAGCCAAACAATAAATATTAAGTATTAATATAAGTTCCAGGCAATATTAAGCATTGAAGACGTTGAGAAAGGTAAATTTGTATTTATCAATTAATTGGGAAGAAAAAGTAAAGAAGGATCAAGATATGAGCAATAATGATGAAACACAGGTTGCTTTTTACTTGCAAGAAAGAGAGCAAAAGGAAATCCAGGAGAAATCATAGTTAATCTGGACAATTTTGAAAGTAGTACATGGAAATTTTGTAAAAGTTATGTAGGGGGCAGCTAGTTGGCCCAGTGAATTGAAAGCCAGACCTATAGACAGGAGATCCTGGGTTCAAATGTGGCCTCAGACACTTCCTTGCAGAGTGACCTTAGACAAATCATTTAAACTTTCATTGCCTAGCCTGGTGGTGGCAAACCTATGACACGTGTGTCAGCTCTGACACGCAGAGCCATTTTCAATGTGGCCACATACAGAGAAGTATGGGGCCACATGCCAAGGATGAAACATTTGCTGTAGTGTAGTGTAGACACTCTGTGCACTATAGATGACAATTCTACTTATATTAATTTACCTATTTTGGTTTATTAATTACAGTTAGATATTACAATTATATATTTTTGTTATTTAACAAAAAGTACAGTTTAGTAGTAGGTTGCCAAGATTTCCTACATTAAAAAATACTCACCATTTATAGACAACCTTATTCTAGAAATCTCTCTTTTGGTTATTTCTGATTTCACAAGTATATGGCTTATTTGAACACAGTGGTTTACAGTTCCCATTAGACTGTGAATATTTTGAAAACAGGAACTATCTTTTATTTTATTTTGTATCCTCAGTGCTTAGTGCTATGCTTAGCACATAGTAGGCACTTAAATGTTTTGGGGGCTTTTTTTTGACTGACTAACTAGCCAAAAACTTAATTATGAGAAGGTCTTTCCAACTTAAGTGATACTGGTAGTCCATTCATCATAGTTATATAGTCTGTCATTGGGTAGAATTGTATTGCTGGAAAGGATCTCTGATATTTAGCTAACTCCTACCTAAATCATATATTCTGTCTACAATATCCCTAACAAGTAGTCATCTAACTTTGAAGTTTAGTTGAAGACCTACATTGACAAAAAATTGACGAATAAGCCCATTGTATTTTTAGACAGCTTTAATTACTGGACTATTTTCTTTATATATTCCTTGTAATGAATCAAATTCTTCCTTCTATATTTTCTACTAGTCAGTTTCTGGAATCCATGATCATAATAACTCAATTTTTCAAAATAATTTTAAAATTAAGTGAGTTTTTCTCTAAATTGTTCCCACATTCTTCTCCTTAGAGGCAAAAAAACCTATTTTCCCACATTAAAATTTCTACTCATGACTTCCAGAATATAAATACAAAATGCAGCATCAACTTCTAACCTTGATCTGTTAACTGAGTGATTCATTGGCAAACCTTTGAACAGAATGTAAATGTTAACAGAATCAGAAACTACCCCATCCTAAAATTAATAGGAGGAGGGAGTTTCATTCTTGTCAGGAAAACAAGATTATAACAGGCTTTGGATTGCTGTGGTGGATTAAAATTTGTCATCAAGGCAAGGGCTGATAGCAGTGCAATTACTGTATGTTGTATCTACCAGAGGACACCAACAACCATCTGAGAACAGATCTTGTGGAAGATTAAGTGTATTAGCAGTGGCAGCTGCCAGATGTAAAAATAGGAAATTAAAATGTACAATAATAGAGGAGAGTGATCTGAAGCTAATTAACTGTTAAACAAACTCATATTCTACTAATCAAAAAGTAATATGTAGCTGCTCAAATTTATGTAAATCATAACTCAGACCACCTACATACAGAGCTCTTCCAGCTGTCACTTGTCTTTGACTTCAGAGATACGGATCATTAACCAGGGGACTTAAGACATAATTCCAGATTAATATCTTTGAAGTATATTTTTTCAATCTTGTGAGCAAATATCTTTAATTAGAAAGAAAAACATAAATAAAAATAAGATATGTTTAAGACAATTATATTCAAGATTTTAGAGTTTTAAGGTACCTTCTTATTCAACTATCTTATTTTAGAAATGTTTGTAGATGAAATCATTCATAAGTAGAGCATTAATAGCATTTATGTTCAATAATTACTGCCAGTGAAAACTGAGGTTCATAAAAGTTAGGTGACTATCCTCTAGTCTCACAGATAATTGAAAGAATAAATAAAAGATTATCATTGCTATTATTCCAAAGTGAGTGATTGATTCAAATTGTTTGGGGTAGGGAGGGTGGGGAAATCTAGCAAATCAAAACAAAATATACATACTACATGATTGACCTTATAAAAAGTCTAATGGGTTATAACAAAAAAACCTGGTCCAACATTCAAAAAGCTTGCCATTTAATTGAAATAATAAGACATGAACTTGCAAAATGCTAAATAAAAAAAGAAAATACAACACAATTTAGTATAATCCAAGAAGTAATCAATCAATAAGCACTTATGAAGCATTTACTAGGAAGAAACAGTCTGTGCCCTTACATTCCATTTGGAGAGAAAGGATATATATAAATGAATACCTACAAGATAAACATAGGGTAGATGAAGGGTAACCATAGAGGAAAGGCCTCCTGAGGAATGTGATATTTGACCTAATTCTTTAAGATAGAGATTCTGAAAGTTAAAGGTTAAAAATTGTAGGATTTAAATTAATGTCCAACACTCCAAGTATGATATTTTATAAAGTTTATTAATAATCACTTGAAGTAAAAGAATAAAAAGGTAATTATCTAACAAAATATAAGGCCACGTGAATAGATTCTCCCACCACTCACCTCACGCCACCTCCACCAAACTGATCAGATCAAGAGCATGAGAGGTAGGGCTACATTAAATTTATAACCTCCCTACATCAGCACGTAACATAAGGAGAATAGGGTGCTGGGAATCATAGTTTTTAGGATAACAGATTCTAATTACACAATCGCCCCTGTGATTCCCATGGAAAAGGAGTGTGTAGAAATCTCCCAGATTTACATGCCTAGTTTTCCCATGGAAACAGTACACATAACCAACTTACATCTCTAAAGATCTATAACTAGAGGTACATGCAATATTGCACTTTCTAAGGGGAAATTACAATAATTTGGGGACAAGAGAGAAATAAAAGAGAAAGAGAACAAAACCAATGATTACTAGGCTTATTGAAAAAAAGCCAATTGGCGGCAATCCCCTTTGGCATAAGAGTATACATTCAAAATAAATGCGTTCAACCCCCTACAGTTCAATTCACACCAAAGTTCATTTTGAATCTTTTGGAGCAGTGTATGGTTTCTGTAGGCTTCTTTATGGTGCCTTCTCCAAAGAGTTCACTTTCTTGATTCGGGGAGGTAACAAGTTTCTTATCCTAAAATTACTCTCAAACAAGAAAAAATTTTATAAATCTAGAATTTTATGACAATAATACAATCCCCCCTGAGGAGGATGTTGACCAACACATGGAGCTAAGTTATGAGATATGTGAATCAATTGTAAAAAAGGAAGTAAAAAACATAAGGAAAACCAAATAGAAGAAAAAAATTAATAATATATAAAAATTCTGAGTAAGCAAGAATAAGCCCATAACAGGACCTAGAATCAGGGCCTAAAAAAGTGATTTATGTCCTACCCACATGCCTAGAGAACCATTGCAGCAATATGCACTCATCCAATTAGCAGCCAGGACTACAGAAAATTACCACACTCATGAGAGACATAAAAAGGACTAGATTTTTGCAGTAAATGGGAAATATCCTTCCCTTGTCTGATTTTATCTTCACTCTCAGGGATAGGGGAGCCAGAATTTTAGCTAAGCCAAGTTACTTTATCTGAAACTGGCACAGGAAAATCCTGCATCTGATGTTGTCAAACAGCCACTTCTTCAAACCCCAAAACAAGTCCTCTGTCTTGGCAAGATTATCTTCAATCCCACCAGGATTGGTTGGTCTCCTTTGGCCTTGTGCTTCTTGGCACTGTATAATGGCTCTTTTGTGGTCACTTCTCCTGGAATCAGACAGAATACTTAATCAAAGTCCCATAATATATAACAATTAATGGCAGGTTTCCATAGTCTAAAGCTTTGGGGGTATGCATTAACATTAGAGCTAATGGATATTATAAACTTATATTAGGGCAAAATATAAAAATATTAATGCTGGTAAAATATGCTTTAAGTAAAATAAAAAATGGGAGAAAAAAGAAATCTCGAATACTCTATTGCACATACAAGGAAAAACAATAATAAAATTTAAAAAATCAAAGTTTATAGTTCACAATCAGTGACACACTGTGTTTGTCCAGGAGAGGTGCATTACAAAGGTTTCTTACCCAAAAATGAGATCCTTTCCCTTTTTAACTTGGCCATAATCACAGTGTGAATGCAAATGATTTTCACTAAGTAACGGCTTTATAAAACAGTAGTATAACAGGTAATGGACATTCAATGAAGTACCAAATCCCCAAATCACAAAAACCCATATAATGACAATAGCAAACAAACCCACTATCATAAAGGATTCACATGAGTTGCTGTGTGACATTTAAAACAAAGCAAAAAACAAAAAAACTTTGAAGCTCATGGATACTTGTTAAAAGTTTTCTAGATCTAGCCAATCTTTCAGCCTTCCCAACCTCCCAGATGAGATTTTTGTCTTTTTGTATCACATTGAAGGTCCTATATTGAATTGTTTCTAACTTTAGTTGCTTACATGGAAGCTAGGAATCCTTTTCTTTTTTTAATGTGGAGACTTACATTGTAATAGGCATAATGTCCATGACCTTCAGCTAAGGCTTTTCCTAGCCTGCTTACACATCTACTTTTAAACTTATGACTATTACAATATGCAAGCCAAATTCTGTTATTTTGCAGTGACTCCTGGATGGCAAAAATGCCAAATTTGGATGTTCCAAGGAGGAAACCTAAGCTGAGGCCACAAGACAAAAGAGAGACTTTGAAACTCTTAAGACTGAATCTAGTCCAGGTATACTGAACTTCATTTAGGGGTTTTGGAGAATTAGTGATCACTTCACATAGGATAAACAATATAGTTCTTATTGATGATCACTAAAATGGTTTCATTATTGTCCTCATATCTCTAAATAAATTGATAGTCCTTCAGTATCCTAGAAACTATTTCCATAGCAGTTTTCCAGTACTCTCAGATTACAGTAACTTCTAGAAAATGTGCTTTTGTCTCTTTTTTCCCTCTTTAAAAAATAATATTAAGTATTAAGAATTAGTAAAGGATCAATCCTAGCTCCTAGAACATGTAATTCATAGCATTTAACATAATTCTTCTTCAATCATATAAGCATTTTTTGCATAAATAATGAGCACTATAAGCAGTACTCTTTTAAATAGAGTATTATTCCCATAGACTCTATTTGGTGACAGTTATTTCCCATTTTGTTTCTGATTTCAGACAAATAATATCAACCACAGAAAAGTTAACTCACCTAATATTCACCATTTTTTTCAAACAGGAAAAGTCTCAAGTCAATGAGAAAGAAAATGCACTTATTAGTTTCTTAACTCAAAAATAAGTCATTTTTATTTTTTAGGTTGGACAAGCTCATCAAAAGTTATTCCTGATCTATCTAAATTGGAAGGCAACACAACCACATTCAGGTTTTCATTTGATGAACCAGAAAATAAGGTAAGATATCCCATCTGTGTGTGTGTGTGTGTGTGTGTGTGTGTGTGTGTGTGCTTTGTGGACTTGATTATCCTCATTATCTGGATAAAAATAATGAAATTTTATCAATTTGTTAGCCATTTGTAATAATTCCTATTCAAAGGAAATATATAGGTACCTCAGTCTTTATAGGAGGAAATGTTTTAATTATCTAATTCCCCCTAAACTGATGGTGAGTCAAGGGCAAAATCAAGTAGAAATTATAAAAATTCTAAACTTCCCATTATAGAAAACCCTTATTGGGGGAAGAAGGCATGATGTTATTCTGGAATTTTGCCAGAATAGAGAATTCCCAAAATGAAAATTCCCTCCTCTGAAGCTGATAAGCAACTCATCCATAACTGGAAACTTTAGTTTCTCAGAGACATTGAGAGATGTCAAGTAACCCTTGCTGCTCGAATCTTCCAGTGGCAGAATTTGAACTCAGCATTCTCTTCTTTAGAAATACTCACCACAGTTTTCTTAATAAAGAAACTGTTAGTAATAAGATGATCCTATGGCAGATTTTAATATGGACAGTAGTACAGGGACTTTGCTTCTCCTTTGAAAGTATCCAGTCATCTCAAACTGAGGGGCAGTCCCCTTTGGCATAAGAGTGTACATTCAAAATAAATGCATTCAATCACTCGCAGTTCAATCAACTGTACCCCAAAGTTCATTCTGGATCTTCTTGATGCAGTGTAGGTTTCTGCAGGCATCTTCATGGTGCCTTCTCCAAAGAGTTCACTTTCTGGATTTGGGGAGGTAGCAAATTTCTTGTCCTGAAATTACTCTCAAAAGAATTTAAACTTTGCAGTATAGGATAATACATACATACCCCCTGAGGAGAAGAATAACACATTCCCCCCTGAGGAGGATAGTCACAAACACCCAGATTAGCTAAGGATACATGGCTGAGTTATAAGGGTATATGAGTCAATTATCAAAATAAATCCAAAAACATCAAAAAATCCCAATAAAAGAGAAAAAAATAATTTGTGGATGAAATATAAAATGTCAAAGTCTCATGTGCAAAAATGTAAGGAAAAATAAATTTATAACAGGTCCTTGAATCAAGGCCCAATTAAAGTGATTTCTATAATTATGCAATTACCCATTCAGTTGTCAGGTCTGAAGAAAGTTTGCCATACTCTAAGAGAGAATAAAGGACTAGATTTTTGTGTAAAAGGGAAGTGTCATTCCTTGGTCTGATTTGCCTTCACTCTCAGGCATAGGGGAGCCAGGATGATAGCTAACCTTCGGTACTTGACTAGGATGTGGCTCAGGGAAGGCTGGCCTCTAACATGTTAGAATAGCCGTAATTCTGAACCCCAAACACTAAGTTCAAGTCCTTTAGTATTGGCATAGAAATTCATCTACCTAGATTGGTTTGTTCTTTTTTGACCTTGTGCTCCTAGGCACTGTGCAGATTCTCATCAATCCCATTGGCATTGTTTTAAAAAATGAAAAATATATAGCTTAGAATTAGCAATTACTGTAAAATAAAAAAAGATTAATATTGATAATGTATTCAAGTATAAAATGAGAGGAAAAAACCCCCAATATTGTATTGCACATACAAAGGAAAAGAATAAATTAAAAAATGTTTTAAAAAATGAAAAATATATAGCTTAGAATTAGCAAAAGGTTTCTCACCCAAAAGATGAGATCCATTTCCTTTTTAAACTTGGCCACTCACTGTGTGAGTGCAAATTATTTTTACAAAACAATAGATTTATAAAAGCAGTAATATAGTAGATAATGCATCTTCAAAGAAAGAACCAATGTTCCCCAAAATTACAATAACACATTTAATGACAATAGTAAACAAACCCATTATTATATAGGATTCACATGAGTTTCTATATGACCACTTGCTCTTGCTGTGTGATATTTTAAAAAATCTATACTTGTCACAAATTAGACAGGTATAGCAAATCTTTCAACCTTGGCTGAAATATTTTTAACAAAATGTATAACTACCATCGTCCAAATGTGTCAGGGAGTCCAGAAAAAAAAACAAACAAACTCAAAGCTGATGAAAAAACTTTTTTGTGTCTAAAATATCACCAAGAATTTAGATCATTCTGGTGGAGTAGAGTAAACTGAAGAGTTACAAATATTAAAAAATTATTTCAAAGCTACTATACTGCAGAGAAAATCCTTCACACCTCCAGGATGAGATTATAACCCATTACAGGGTAATTAAACTTCTTGAGCATCTTGCTCCCTCTGGCATGGGACTATAACAGTTTACAGACCTGTTTCCAAAATGTCCCACCCATTTCATGTGGAGCAGAGGAATAGTGAAAATCACTTCAGATTTCTCATCCATTACATTTTTATAAATGTGGAAGTGGGGATATAAAATAAAATAGTGCCATAGCACATCTCTTCAACTATCAGTGGACCCTTCTTTCTTGTAAATACTCTGCATTCAGAGGCAGGCAAATGATACTAGATATCTAAAATCATGTTTAAAGGCTCCTTAAAATCAGTTGAGATATTTAGCTCATTAAATTCTCCAAAGGCTCTATACAATTGTCAAAATAGAATAAAACACTGTTAAGGCAGCATGTGATCTTGTGAAAGGGTTTGTGTAAGTTGGATGAACTATTAACAATGATATTTCCTTTAGTACAGTCATGGGTAGGTTCAATAAAATCATGTAACAGAATTTATCTAATAACCAAAGACACACTAACTTAAAATGATTCAGAGTAACAAAAAGATATTAATTAGATTAATAAAGATAAACTTAAAAAACTTTAAACCTTAAAGAAATCAGCAAATACAATAATATAAGTAAATGACAAGGTACAGCAGTGTAGTCAAAACCTTTTTTACCAATTTCAATGGACTTCTTCAGTATTGTGGAGGGGAAAATAAACTGAAAATAGTTAACAAGCAAACTGCAATATATCTTTAAGATTCATTCCCCTCCCCAGTATTTATCATCCATTGCATATCATTTTTCCCAGCTTTGAATTTTGTCATAGAGAGGGAGAATTCTGCACTGAGAATAGTGTAGAGGAATCCCAAATTGGATATATTTTATAGTCTGGGCAAGCCCAAATGACAGTGGTTTGTAAGGAAATGAATTTCTCCCCTGAGTCTCAGCCAAGATTATCACAAGGACCAGTGCACCCAGGCATGGTAGGAAGAAAAAACATAGCTGTTTGAAATAGGTAATGCACGGCTCTTCCATAGAGTGAGCCATGCTTGCAATTCTACTTCCTGTTTGGAAGAGTAACCCTCCTTCCTCTTCCCTCTTGGGGTAAAAAAGCTAGGACCCACGTGCTATCTCAGTCCTCTCTCCCACAGGCAGAGCATGAAAATTAAACTGGGTTAGGGGCTGGAAAAGTGGCCAGAGCAGGCTGGAAAACCCATGTGGTGGTGGGGGGTGTATGGGAAGGGATTTATACTTCACCCAGTTTTTAAAACCTCCCAGCTTGTGTTCTAAAGATGTGGCAGCAGAGATCAGCAATAGAAACAGCAACAGCACCAGGGAATGGCCAGGATCTGGGACCAGTGGTGGCAGGAGTTTCCAGGAGGGGTGGGTGGGCAGCTGATGGTTGAAGAATTGGATTTCCAGCTAAGGGGATCAGGAACAGGTGGCAGCTTGGATCAGTAAGAGAAATGGATTTTTGCTAAATTTATCTTACCTAGGCTACCTGAAAAATTGAGAGTTCTTTCTCCAAACTTCTGGTTGCCATTAATGTAAAAAATAAAGTTATTATAAAAAGGATAACTTTAAAATTATTATAGGTTTTAAAGATTTATTAGTAGCCACTAGAAAATAAAACCATGTGCCATGCTAGCTTAGGCAGTTTAAAAAACATGCTGTTACCTGCTGCCATGCTGCCATAGGAAGTAAAGAGAAAGAAGAAGGCCAGCCCCTCAGTTTTATCCTCCTATCTACTCATTGTGCAATGACAGGAAGCCAGTGGGCTCATGGGAAATGTATTTCAAGGACCCCAAAATTTCCAATAACACACCCTTCATAGTAGTTTCAAAGACAACAAATGAAGCATGGCTACTAGTGGTAAAGGCAGCAAGGTGGTACAATGCAACCTGGAATCTGGAAGACCTGAGTTCAAACCCTATCTCAGTTAATTATTGGCTATATGGTCCTGGGCCAGTCACTTAAACTGTGTGCCTCTTATGGAAAATACTATCTTCTAGGATTGTAGTGAAGATAAAATGAGATAGTATTTGGAAAATGCTTAAAAGATGTTAAATGCTATATAAATTCTAACTGTTACTATTAAGGTGGGAACATTGTTGGATTTGGAATCAGAAAACATGCATTCCAATTCTAGTTCTTTCACTATTTTACTATTTTTTTTTTACTTTTAGCAAATCCCTTAAAATTCCTAAGCTTCATTTTTCTCATCTGTGAAATGAAGAGTTTGAGTCAGATAACTTCTAGGGCCTCTTCCAGGATGAAATCTCAGATTCTAAAATCTGAATAACATGGAGCTGCATGCATATCAGCTACTTCTGGCTTATGAGGAAGGCACATATAGTGAGCTGGGTGGCATACTGGATAGGCTGCTGGACTTAGAGTAAGGAAAACTGGAATTCAAATCCCAATTGGACCTGGACAAATCATTTTACTTGTCTCAGCCTCAGTTTCTTTATCTATCAATTGGAAATAATAACAAACTTTATGTGATTGTTTGAAGATCAATGAGATATCAGGTATTTTGCAGACTTTAAAGCATTATATAAATGTTAGCTACTTTATTAAAGCTAGTTAATGAATCCAAAAATGTGGCGAATCTGACTCACCATATTTTGATATTGTTCTTTACTTCTTGTTTCCCAAAGGGTGAAGGTAAAGTTGGAGCTTCACCAGGGATGGGTGTGGAACAGAAACTAAAAGATTCATTCTACAAGTCCAGCACACAAAAGTGAGCGATTCTTTCTTCTGTCATAGAATTTTTGTCATATTAGAAAATACTATTCTAGTGGATAAGGGCACTTGGAGTCAAGACTATTTGGGATTGATGACCAATTGTTGGTAATGTTATAGAAGAGATCCCTCTATAATTAGTACTAGATGATTGCTCTGGTCCCTTTGAACTCTGTAGTATTAGAAGAAGAAATACATTTTTTAATTTAATTTTTTAGAAAGGAATACTGGGTTCAATTCCAGCCTCAGATACTTAACTAATAGTGGGTTTTATCCTCCATTTCATTATTTGTAAAATGAGGGAACTAAACTTGATAGCCTCTAACTTTCCTTCTGATCCATTTCAGTAATTTAATATTTGAGAAATATGTAAACTGTTTTCACTTGAGATTTAGAAGTTGACTTAACATTAGTAGCTAAAGAACTGGACTGGGAGGCAGGAAGATCCATGTTCAAATTCCACCAGAGTTACTAGTTACGTCAGTTTCTTGTAAAATTGGAGTACCTACCTCATAGCATTGCTATAAGGATCTAATGAGGTAGCATACATAAGGTGTTTTACCAACTTCTAAGGATAACAGAAAGGCCATCTGCTGCTCATGCTAAAATAGATGCCAAACAAGTTTTGCTTTAGTGGTCCTAGGTGACATAAAGCTTACAAATTCTCCAACCATAACATTCTGTGTTCCCTTTTGAGAAAGTAACAACTCAGTAATAACATCAGAAATTTAAATCACTTTTTAAAATCATAAAATAATTGCCTTTATAAAATATGGAAATATTATATAGCATTGAGCAGTCTATGCAGGTTTATCCTAAAGAATTTCTAAAAATAGAAATCTAAATGTTGAAGGTTGCCCTGCCCTTGAGAAAAATCCCAATAGTTCTTTCTGAAAATATGAGATTCTTAAAACTGACATCTCTCCAATTTAGATGCAGACCTTTTTGACACTCCAGCATATTTCTTCAAGTATAAAGTTATCATCAAATTAAATTTAAAAAATCCAACACCTCTGACTTTATTTTTGCATTTAAGAATATTTTGAGTGGGACTTAGTATTTTGTGGGAACATTACAGTTTTCAAATACATTTGCAGAATAGTGATTTGTTTAATACAAATAATGCTCCTGTGATGGAAAACTATGAGCAGCCTTTAGGAAGAATAATTCATGGCAACAGTGCTTTATTGCAGTCCTTCTAATGGAATAATTCTCTTCCTAAAATCAGGCCAGGAAAATTTTACTTTGTTTTTTCCTTAGAAGAAAAAATATTAACCTCTGAGCAAAATTCTTAATAGAACTACAAATGTTAGCTCCTGGCAGAGGCAGAAGCTGTTTAATATTTGTCTGTATACTTACCATTTCAGGTATGGTGCCTAGCACATGACAAGCATTTAAATGAATGTCATGACTAATTGATAAAAACTTTTGTTTATTTTGTTTTGTTTTGTTTTGTTTTTCTTTCTTGGCATTCTCAAGTAATACTTTCAAGTAATATTCAAATAATAAAAGTCCTGGCATATAGTAAAGTACTTAGTAAATTCTTATTGACTTCACTTGAATATTTTAAATTATGTTAAAGAGGAAGGTTTATACTATTAATAGAATATTTTTCTTGAACTGTTTTGATGCCTTAAAAGCCTATATGATGTAGGGACAGAGGACCTGGGTTTGAGCTTCAGCTCTCCTTTTTTTCCTCTCTGGATATAATGCCTAGATTGTCTTACAGGCCTGCTATGAGGGAAAGCAGTCTCTGTCAAAGACCTATGTAAATGGATGTTTTTAGTAGTGTTGGTTGCATGCCTTTTATTAGCAGTTTCTCCTCCCTTAAAAATGTACTTGATAACATTCTGAAGCTGCCTGAACGTGTTCAGAAACTATTACAGAACGATGGTGCTTATTATTATTATTTTTTAAACCATTTTGTCATACTATTTTTGAAAATTGATTTAATTTTAAGAAGTTTATTGAAAACTTCACTTGGTCCTAAAAATGGAAAAGCCTTATAGCATTTATCAGATTAACTCTTTCTCTGGGCAAAACCCTTCCCAGCCTAATGACTATGTAGTCCTGAATGATAATCTTTCATGATCAAATTGCCCTTACTCCCCCTGAATTTGGGCAAGACACATTTCTCTGAAGGAAATGGAAATGATAATAACTCCCAGAAGTAATCTCCATTCTTTTCAATGTGAAGACTCATCCATGTGAACTATAATTAAAAGATGATTGACTTATTCAAGAGGTAAAGTGATATCATGGAAAGAGAAGTTCTGAATGGAGTTTGAGAGGCTTGATGTTTGGCCTGAGCCTCTCCGGCACACTAACCATGTGCCTTCGACCATCCTCGCAGAATTAAGAGCAATGGGTGAAAGATTCAAAGAGGCAAATTTAGGCCTATGGTCTAAAACTTTTGATACCATTTTTTCACTTTCCAGATAGGGAACTGGCTATCATTAGAAATTCCCTCATGGAAGTTTTTGAGCACATGCTGGATGTCCACAATAAGGGCCAGAATGTAAGGGGTAAAAATAAGAGTTGGACTAAATTTATAAGAGCATGGTCACCAGGAATTATTACTCAATTCCAAATGATTTTTATGGTGGTTTATTTACAAAAGGAGAAAGGGTGAAAGTAAGAAAATAGAGTAGATATTTACTCCAGCCTGGTCCAAACCAGGAAGCGCTTAAGAGGTCCCAGAAAAGGGGGCCCAGAGGTAAATTAAACAAGGGTTTTAGCCATGAGACCTCCTCCAAGATGAGGGGCCTCTTCAGAGTCTAGTACCTCCAGAACAAGCCAGAGAAAGGAATCAGCCTTTTTCAGTCTCCCACGTGGTTGTTCTAAGGGAAAAAAGAAAAGCATTCTGAAGTCCTCAGCCAGGGCTCCTCAAGTGTCAAGAGGAAGACAAAAAACCTCACAGGAAGTTCTTGCCACTTTTAAAGATCATTCCTTTGGTCAATTCCTGTGCCTTCCTCCCACTTTACGTGAACCAATTACAGCTAAAGTTTTGTTTAGGACTGCCTAGGGGGCAGACAGTCAATTCTGATTTGTCATCCACTATCGCACATGTGGGTCACAGACCTCCCCCATTTAAGGATAAGTGGGGTGTATATGCTTCTGGTTATTAAATCTAAAAATGGGCAAGGGAGAGTTAATCCTATCTTCATACCACTTGTGGGAAAGGAAAGGAACAAACATATTAAGCTCTTACTCTGTACCAGGCACTATGCTAAGCACTTTATGTATAATATTATCTCGTTTGAGCCTCACAACAATCATGGGAAATGGGCTCTGTTATTATTCCTATTTTACAGCTAGGGAAATTGACAGATGTTTAGTGACTTGTCCAAGATCATGCAATGAGTCAATATCTGAGGCTGGATTGGAACTAAGACCTTCTTGACTCCAGTTGGCATGGAGTCACCATGCCCTAGTTGGGATGTCTTTTGCACATGGGTTACATTACCCACCATGGCCCTAGTTGGGATGTCTTTTGCACATGGGTTACATTAAGGTGGCTGAAGTACCTTTCCTCTGAAATATTGAAGTCACTCTATTCTCAGAGCCTTTTCTCTTAATTGTAGAATAAATACTATAATATAATGGTTCTGTACAAATAATAATAGAGGGAAGGATGAGGGACAATATTATTATCGTTGCATGCTGCTGGATGATTATTTGTCATTTTAAATATTCAGAATCTATCCCCAAGGTAGTGTGTCCAAGCAGGGTTAATGACATAATGCTGGAGTAGAGGAATAATCAATTTAAAAACATTTATTAAGTGCTTACTATGAGCCCATGCTAAGCACTGGAAATACAAAGAAAAGTTTAAAATCAGTCTCTCACTCCCAAAAGTTCACATTCTAAGCAGGGATTCAACACATTAATAGCTAGTCATTACAGGCTACTTACAAAGTAAGTGGAAGGTGATCTGAAAGGGTAACTAACCAGGGTTTGGGGATGGTGCCATGTGAAAAGCCTCCTACAGGTTGGTCCACTCCTATTAGGGATCAGGGAAACAATGGGCAAAGGAAGTTTTAGGGTCTTCTTCCCAAAGAGGACCTAGAGTGGGAGGGGACCCTGGTAAGCCAGGAGAAGTGACTGCTTGAAACCTGAAGACATGGAGCTAATGAATCAAGATTTGTACTTCTTTGTGGGAGAAACAATCATGGGCTCCCGGGAGCCTGGAGTAACCCATAGCTGAGAAAGAGGATCATACTATGTGACTTCTCAAGCCCCTTCTCCCTTTACTACTCTTTGATTCTGAAGTTGAACAAAGTAATTAATCATGATACTCTAAAATAGGTTTTAGTATATTATGTCCAATTGTTTTACATGTACTGAGTCCAAATGTCAACTCTGGGATTATAAAATATCCCTATTTTACCAATGACACAGAGCCTATGAAGCACTTCCGCTGGATCAGATATACCCACCAAGGCTCAGCCCACCACTGACAACATTTGAAAAGAAGGCTGACCATGTTTCACAGTGTTTTACACTAAATAGATATGAATGGCAGCCATCCATATGTCAGGTCAGTGAAATTTTCATATCAAGTTTCTTATTCTTGTCATTCAAATGCAGCATAAACACCTGTGTCCAAAACAGGAGAGAAGAAAATAGTAAATGAATTAGATGGTTAGAAACATTAATGGATGTGAACCTAATTCATTTTATAAGCCCTGACCCAATTGTTTTAGAATTCAATACTAAAAGCATTAAATGGTTTTTTTTCAGTTTTTAACTTTTGAGAATATGTAAAACTATTTGCTTCAACCTCAAACTGTTTACAAGTGAGTTCCTGTGAATGAAAGCAAATTAAGAAGACTTCTAGAATGGCCAATAGGTCTTAAAACCATTCTCAAAATACATCGAGACTTATATGAGTTTCATAAGTTCTCCTGTAAAGTTTCATGGAATGATTTTTGTTTATTTGTTTTGTTTAACTTGTTTTTTGCCCTTGAATATGTGATTTTTGTTGGCATAAAAGACTAGAGGAGAAAAAACTCCCTCTACTAATGTAGGTGACAACATTTTGGCACTGTTTGGTTTAGAGAAATGCTTGAATTGAATGGAAAAAGCTTAATGACTTCATCTGGGTCACACATCTGGGTCTTTGTCACTGTGAGGCCAAATTTCTCATCACCATGTCATGCTACTGCTCAAGTTAAAATGAACTGAACTCTTACTCCCATCTCTTTTCCATAGAATGCAAGCTCCTTGTCCCAAACTATTTCATTTTTATATCAACAGCACTTGACACATAAGAGCTTAATAAACATTTGTCAGACTGAATTTATTTTATGTACCCTAAAGACAGAGTACTTCCTTGAGAGCAAATCTGCATTCTTGGGGAAACCTCAGATTAGATTCAAGCCCTTTAGTTAGACCTATCCTGAAGTCACTCTTTAATCTGTACTTGTTTGCTGCTCATTGAATATTATAACCATTCTGAGCAGGGTATGCACCTTAACTCAACGAATTTCTACTACGGAGTACGCAAACAAGCATTCTTTAACATCTGTTCATTTTTTAAAATACAAGTGACTATTCAAATTCTTTTGTTTTATAGAAGTCTTATTGATTGAAATAAAATAAAACACATCAGCTAAGGTTCCCAAGTATTTTTAGGATGTTGCAAGTTTTGTTGTATCTTATATAAGATCAAATCCAAGAAGCACTAGTCACAAATTCTGCTTTGGAAGAAGAGGATGAGACATAGAACCTTTTTCTATCCTTGCATTGGTTAAGTTTTTGGTAAACAAACATTGGAGCAGGGAATTAATTGATGGATACCTGTTTTGATAGAAGCCTGTTGAGACTCCATTTTTACCTCTTTTTTTCACATTGTTTCAAAACATTTTTTTTCTGCCTTTTGGAAAAAATAGCAATCTTCTGATTCCAATTATCATTGGATACAATACACAATATGGCCTAGCCCAATTACGTTCTCTAGTCAGGAACAAACAGATGAGACTGTAGAAAAAGATGAGCTAAAAATACCATGTCAACCTGAACATTATCATATCAGGATAAAGTCAAAATAAGCACAAGATGTGGAAATACCACTGTTATAACATTTTGAGAACTTTTCAATTGTTATAGACTTTGGTAAAGTTGAAAACACTACTATTTCTATTGATGACCATAAACTTACTATAAAATTGTGTTGTTTAAATATATGTCAAAAACTAAAAATATGTAACTGATTTATCAACTACTATTTCCCCACTGCATTCTGATAATTGTTTTAGGTTGTTGGAGGCCTTTGGGACAGATTTCAAACAAGATCCTTCACATCACCAAAAAGACCAATTAATTTGTAAGTTTTACTTTTTTCTACTTGTTGCTAGATTATTTAATATTTTTTATTAATGATAGTCCAATGACTTATTCTACATATTGATTAAATTAAATTATTAAAATTATACTTAGTATATACATTATATATTACAATTTATATATTTATACATTATGATAGAATACATAATATGATACAAACACATGTTATATAATATAATTTATATATTTGTATGTAATCTTATATATTAAAATCACATCAAATATAAATTAAATAATCTATAGGTTATGAACAATTAATGATAATAATAAAAATACTTTTTTTTCATTCATTCAGAGTTGGGAGATATTAGCCTCCAATGCCTTGGTAATATTTAGACTATATTATGTATATCAAAAAATATTATTAAATATTTAAAAGATTATAAACAAGACCATTGTCCAGTAGCTAAGATGATGAAGCAAGAAACACTAAGAGCTCCCACCCAATCCATCCTCCAGACAACCACAAAAAAACAAAAATGAGTCATACAAATCCTTGAGTGGTAGAATCAACAGAAGTCAGACAGAACAACATGGAGTGATGGCAAGGAAAGCCTACTACCATGCTGGGGTAGGAGGGGAGAATGCGGTCTGTGAAGCCAGGACAGAACTCGGGCATGATACAAGGCAAGTAGCAGAGAAAAGAGCACAGCCAGGCTCAATCTAACCTCAGAGAAGGGAGAACAGAAACCAATGTCATACAATACAGGCAGTGAGATACAGTAGGATAATTTTGCACAGCTCTGTAAAGTCCAAGCCATGACCCAGCATAAGTAGCAATAAAAAGAACTCAGTCCAAGGATGTCTGATCCTACTGGGAGAGGGCAGAACTGTTGTGAGGAAGATTATTATTATCATTAATTATTCATAATCCATAGATTAATTAGTGTTCAGGGTGCGGAATTGGTGGCATTGAAGCAAGCATGTCTTCTAGCTGAAGGTAAAAGTGTGAATATTTACAGGGGCTCTCGATATGCATTTTCTGTTTGCCATGCAACAGGAACAATTTGGAAATAACGAGGTTTTATTACTGCATCAGGAAAACCAATAGTTCATGCAGGAGTAATAACTGAGTTCTTGGAAGCAATCCAAAAACCAGAACAGCTGGCAGTAATTCATTGTTGTAGTCATACTCGTGGTAGAGATTCAGTCTCTAAAGGAAATCACAGAGCTGATATCACTGCGAAGTATACAGCCTAGAATGCTCCAATTTATGTAATGAATTTAACATCTATTAATTCTGATGATCTAGAGAAAGCTTATGTAAACTCAGATATCCAGAAATGGAAGGATAAATTTGGAGCTAGGAAAGAACATGGGATATGGATTACTGATACAGGAAGACCATTGTTACCAAAAGATTTGTATACCTATTTGTGTCAAGCCATTCACACAAAAGGTCATTTTGGTACACAAGCTTGTTGCAAATTCCATCAAGAGACAATGGGTTCCTCCTGCAATAAGTACTGTTGCAAATAAGATCTGTAATAGCTGTCCAGTCTGCCAAAAGTTCAATCAAAGTGCATTCAGAAAGAAAAGTTTGGGTGGTAGGCTTTTAGCATATTGTCCATTTGAGAGTTTACAGATTGATTATATCTGTATGCCTAAAGCTGGAAGATACAAGTATTGTCTTGTGATAGTTGATAGACTAACTAAATGGCCTGAAGCTTTTCCATCAAATACCAACACAGCTAGTTTTGTAGTGAAAGTGTTACTCATGGAAGTTGTGCCTAGATTTGGTGTACCTTTAACCATAGATTCCAATAAGGGATCTCATTTCACTCAGGATATCCTTAGAAGAGTCCATGAGAATCTAGGAATAACACCTAAATATCATGTTCCTTATCACCCACAGAGTTCAGGTCAGGTGGAGCGTATGAATAGGGAACTCAAGACTATGTTTGGGAAACTCTGTGCTGAAACTCATCTCAAATGGCCAGATATACTTCCCATAGCTTTGTTTTACATACGTACAAGGCTGAGAGCAGATCTACATATATCATCGTATGAGATGCTCTTTGCACATGCTCCACTGCAAGCAAAAACTTGTATGGCTGTTTATGCATCACTCTTAGGAGGTGATTGCCAAATTGCTTCATATTTAAGTGTTTTACAGCAGAGGTTAAGAGAATTACAAGATATGGGAGTATTAATTCAATCTGGTCCATTGGATTATTCTCTTCATAATTTTCAACCAGGTGATATGGTCTGTGAAAAATTTTGCCAAAACAACTACAACAGAAGAAAATTGGGTAGGTCCTTATACAATTGTATTAGTTTCACCATCTTCTGCGAAAGTTTTAGGTAGAGATTCGTGGTTTCATTGTTCTCATGTTAAATTAGCACATGGAATAGATAATGGCAATGTAGAGATTAATTATGAAGAAGAAGATGAAGAAGATATTGTGTAATTTGAGATCTTCAGTCAATTAGAGTCTGCAGTCAGAAAGTTCAGTAAGGAGAGGACCATTCCAGTGGAAGAGGACGTTCGGATGGAAGAGGACATGGGTGAAGAGGACTCAGGATACAGGATTTATGAACTTTGTATTAAGACTGATGAACTTATGAATTGAACTGATAAAACTTCATTTTCAAGGTTTTTCTTAAAGAAGAAAATTAATAATGGACAATTTGGATTAAATGGCTTGGAAGTATTTTGGGTAATGTAAATAGTATCAGTACATACTCATATGCATCCAACATTGCACATAAAACTATCAAGAGCTTCTATGGAGAAGAGGAGAAGAAGAGGAAAAATGGAGAGGAGAGATTTCCTAGAGGAATGGAACATCATAAGAAGAAAGGAGATCTGCAGGATATCTGGAGTTTTGGTAGGTACCATGCATCCATCAGTAATATGTTGCAACACAATATAGCAAAGAAACAACATAACAAATCAGATACATAAGACAAAAACATGTTAGGATACATTGTGTTCCTTATGGAATGAAACAATGTATAAATACTAACAAAATTAGAATTAGCTATAGGATAAGTAAGTACTAACAAAAGATAGTTACTAACAAAGATTAGCTAGTTGTTTAGGTAGATGTAGCTAGACTAATATACTAATATCATAGGGATAGTTTAGAATAGTTTAGTGAAATAGATATAGTATTAGATTAGGTTAAAGGATAAGATAAGGTACTAATGTACATTACAGTGCAGATACAACAAACATAACAAAATTGCATTACATGAAGAACATATAATATACTACAGATCACATATCACAAATAATGTAAATAGTTGTGTAAATAGTATGTGTATATTGTAAATTGTATTATAGTGTAAGTATTGTATATATGTAAAGGGTGTACACTTGTATATTTGCTATGTGTACATTATGTGTGCATACATGTATATATGTATATCACGTATGTATATAATATGTATATATTGTATGTATATATCATATGTATATATGTGTATAAATGTAAATTCTGTGAATACTTTGATATAATTGAGTTGCAAACATTCAAATGTAATTTGCATAAGGGAGTTTGATGTTTTGTTTTAATTTTGATGTAAAGACTTATGCAATGTTGTGTTAAAATGTATTTTCCAAAATGGTTTGCATTTATTAGTTTGTATGATATTTCTGTATTAAAATAGAAGTTATGTTTGATGCTTGTTTTGACTTTTGTGTTGATATTTCATATTTTCTGTTGATTTTGTTGATTTTGTTGGAAATTTTGCATTGTTACTTGTTGCTTTGTGCTTTGAACTATGTAACTGTTCAATGTATTTATCCTTTTACCTTTCCTTGTTGAAATCCCTAGTGTAGGGTAGAGTAGGATAGTGTTAGATAGAATAGAGGTAGTGTAGGTTGTTTGTTATTTTGGGTTAGAATTTTAGTTTAGTTTGTAGTGCACAAATACCAAAATTTTGTTAATTTTGGCTTTGTGCAAAGGGGGGAACTGTTGTGAGGAAAATTAATTAGTGTTAGTGTTGGGCCTAGCAGGAAGGGCTGGAGGATTCCAAGATGGAATGAAGGAGCAGGAAGTGGGGCTTGTGCTCTGAGAGAGACACCATTAGTGGTTGAGAACATAACTGTTGCTAACCCTGGGAGATCTCAGAGTTAGGGAAAAACTGCATTCAGATTCCCTGGGATCCTGAGAGGTGAAGGATTTCAGTAAGTGGACAACAAACCTGCAGAGCTGCACCAAGTGGGAAAGTGGTTTGGGATCTGGTGGATAGCATTTCAAACTCACTCTCCCTACCTGGGTACCTTGGATCACCTGGTGGAGTTGGCTCTTGGCATCCTGTGACCATCCTTGGATTACCATGAGACCCCAATTGAAAGCCATCCTCAGGCCTTTTAGATGTGCTGACCAAACCTGGCTGGAACCAGGTTTGAAGGAGCTTTCCCGGTGACTTCAGTACTGCTTCCTTTGGGCCCTGCCTGGTTTAGGTCAATAGGATAGTGTAGTTAAATCCTTCCCTGCCCCCTGTCATTTGCCCTTAGGTTTTAAGTATAGAATCCCTTATTCCCATCCTTCAATTATTATTTCCCTCAATTAAGCTGTATAAACTTTACTTTTGTCTGCTGGTTCCATAGGCCCTAGCCTGGGTGAGCTGGGTAACATTGGGTCAACTGCCATTCCTGTGCCAGTTAAAAGTTGGCAGCGAACACTGGTCTCCCTATCCTGGTTGGTCCTGTCTCTTCTTCAACCCAGTGTGAACCCACAAACCATTAGTTACATTTTAATAATAATAATTAATATCTCTGGTGCCTCACCATTTCAGAAGCCAACACAATCAAACACAAGTGGTGGAAAAGATGCAAATTTCTCAATAGCAGGCCAACAAACCTGCCTCTACCAAGTACCTAATCTGGAACCCAAGAAGGCTAAACCAACCACATGAACTGGAATAGACCATAGTATAAGTTCAGAACAATACTCCCTACACCCCAGGAATAGAGATAAGCTTCAGCATAAAAGCAAAGTCAGGGGGAAAGCCCCACAAAATGAGCAAAAGATAGAGAAAGTCTGACACTATTCCAGCAATAGAGATTATCAAAAACACAGGCTTAGAAGATGACAGCAATACAAAAATGAAATGTGTGAAACCTCAAAGGAAAATGTGAAAGGATATCAAGTCTAAAATGAGCTTCTCAAAGAGATCCAGAAAAGGATTAAAAAACAACAATAAGTGTTAAGAGACTTGGAAGAAAAATAAGGGAAAAAATGGAAAAAGTCAACAGCTTAGAACAAAAACTTACTAAAAAAAAAACCAGACCCCTTAAAAGGGAAATACAGAACCTCAAAAAGAACCCAACCCAACCACCCTCCCTCAAAAAGGAAAGAGAAAGCCTCAAAGAAGAAATCGGCTCCCTAAAAAAATAGAACTGGAAAAATGAAGTTAACGACTCTGAATAGAAAGAGGAATACATTAGAGAAAGATAAAATGAGAGAAAGTTGGAGGTAAATTCTCTCACATAAGAAAATATGACAGAGGGAAAGATACGATGGATATTTAAGAAATGTTTACACATTATTCTTTTCAAAATTGGCCCAAAACAGGAAAAATATCAACATTCAATTAGTAGTCAAAATTTATCTTACCCTATAGGGAAGTAAGAAGTGGAACAAGAAATTGGGGGGAACGTATGAAAGTGGGATAAACTCAGGGAGGTAGTAGTCAGAAGCAAAAACATTTGTGAATGGGTAAAGGCTGAAAGGAGAAAAAGAGAAGAATAAATGGGAAAAATAAAATGGAGGAAAACACTGTAATGAAAATGTGAATGTGAATGGAATGAATTCATTCATAAAATGTAAAAAGATAGCAAAATGGTTGAAAATCCAGAATTTCACAATCTGCTTTTTATAAGAAAAACATTTAAAAGAGGGAGACAAAAACAGAATAAAGATAAAGAGCAAGAGCAGAATCTATCATGCTTCAAATAAAATTTTTAAAAAAAGGAGTGACAATTATAATCTCAGACAAAGCAAAAGTGAAATTTGATCTAATTAAAAGAAATAAGGTAATTATACCTTGGTAAAACATACCATAGACAGTGAAGTAATATCAATGCTACACATAATACACCAAATAATATGCATCCAAATTTCTGAAATAAAAGTTACAATAAAATAGATAATAAAACTGTATTAGTAGGGTATACTAACCATCCTTTTTTGGAATTAAATAAATCAAACTAAAAAAAGTCAACTGGAAAGAAATTAAGGAAATGAATTCAATTTTAGAAAAGTTAGATTTCATAGACCTCTGGAGAAAATTAATTCCAACACTATTTGGCAAAATAGCCGAGTAAAGAACTTTACCAAATTTCTTTTGTGACAGAAATATCATATCGATAACCTAAGCCAAGAAGAGAAGACAAAACCAGAAAACTATACACTAGTCTCCCTAATGTATCCAGATAGAAATGTTTTTTTAAAAGTACTAGCAAGGAAATTACAGAAAAAAATCACAAGGACAACACACCACCACAAAGTTAATTTTATTCCAGGAATGGAAAGCTAGTTCGATATTAGGAAAGCTATCAGCATAATTGACCATATCAATAACAAAACTAACAAACCATATTCTTATTTCAATAGATATAGAAAAGGCTTTTGACAAAATTCAATAGTTATTCATACTAAAAACACTTGCGAACACTGGAATAAATGGAACATTCCTTAAAATGATAAATAGCATTTAATAGCATCTAAGACCATTAGCAAGCATTATTTATAGCAGGAATAAGCTAGAAGCCTGACCAATAAGATAAAAAATGAAGCAAGGATGACAATTATTACCACTACTAATCAATATTGTAGTAGGGATTCCAGTTATAGCAATAAGAGAATACAAAATTGAAGGAATTAAAACAGTAAAAAGGAAATGGAGCTAATACTCTTTGCAGCTGGTTCAATGGTATACTTGGAGAATCCTAGTGAATCAACTAATAAACAAATTGGAACAATGAACATCTTTAGCAAAGTTACAGGATTAAGGAAATTCCCACAAATCATCAGCATTTCTATTTACTACCAACAAAAATCCAATAGCAAGAGATAAAAAATAAAATTCTATTCAAAATGGATAATATAAAATATCTAGGGGTACACTCATTAAAACAAACCTAGAAATTATATGAACACAACTACAAAACACTTACAAATTAAGTCATATATAAACAATTGGAAAAAAAACATTAATTGTTCATGAATAGGTCAAGCTAATAAAGTGAAAATAACAATCCTATATAAATTAATTTACAGATTCTGTGCTATTTCAATAAAACTACCCAAAAATTATTATATAGAATTAGAAAAAATAATAAAATTCAGCTGGAAGAAGAAAAGGTCAAGGATATAAAGGCAATTTAATGTAAAAAAAATATGAAAGAAGGAAGCCTGACTGCCCCCAATTTCAAATACTATAAAGCTATAGTCATCAAAACAATCTGGTACTACTAGATCTTAAACTGTACTATAAAGTCATGATCATAAAAACAATATGGTACTGGCTAAGAGACAGAAGGGAGGATCAATAGACTTGGGGTAAATGACCTCAGCAAAATAGTGTATGATAAACCCAAAGATCCCAGTGTTTGTGACAAGAACCCACTATTTGACAAAAATTGTTGGGAAAATTGGAAAACAATATGGGAGAGATGAGATTTAGATCAATATTTCACACCCACAACAAGATAAATTCAGAGTGAGTAAATGACTTAAATGTAAAGAAGGAAATTGTAAATAATTTAGAATAGTATTCTTGTCAGATCTATGGGAAAGTAAAGAATTTAAGACCAAGCAAGAGACAGAGAATATTACAAAATGTAAAATGAATAATTTTGATTACATTGAATTAAAAAAGTTTTCTACAAACAAACCGATGTAACCAAAATTAGAAGGGAAGCAACAAATTAGAAAAAATATAACAAAAACTTCTGACAAAAGTCTAATTTCTCAAATTTATGAGGAGCTAAATCAATTGTACCAAAAATTGAGCCATTCCCCAATTGAAAAATGGGAAAGGGATATGAATAGGCAATTTTCAAATAAAGAAATCAACTATCAATAAGCACATGAAAAAGTGCTCTAAATCTCATAATTAGAGAAATGCAAATCAAAAGAATCTGAGGTACCACTTCACATCTAGCAGATTGGCTAACATGATAAAGGAAATTAATAAATGTTGGAGGGAATATGGCAAAATTGGGGCATTAATGCATTGCTGGTGGAGTTGTGAATTGATCCAACCATTCTGGATGGCAATTTGGAAGTATGCCCAAGGGGTTTTAAAAGACTGCTTGCCTTTTGATCCAGCCATAGCACTGCTTGGATTATACCCCAAAGAGATAATAGGGAAATTACTTGTACAAAAATATTTATAGCCGTGCTCTTTGTGGTGGCGAAAAACTGGAAATTGAAGGGGTTCCCTTCAATTGGGGAATGTCTGAACAAATTGTGGTATATGCTGATGATGGAATACTATTGTGCTCAAAAGAATAATGCACTGGAGGAATTTCATGTAAACTAGAAAGACCTCCAGGAAGTGATGCAGAGTGAAAGGAGCAGAGCCAGAAGAACATTGTACACAGAGACCAATACACTGTGGTAAAATTGAACGTAATGGATTTCTCTACAAGCAGCAATGCAAGGATCCAGAACAATTCTGAGGGAACTTATGAGAAAGAAAACTAGCCACATTCAGAGGAAGAACTGTGGGAGTAGAAACACAGAAGAAAACCATATCTTTGATCACATGATTCAGTGGGGATATGATTGGTGATATTGACTTTAAATGATCACTCTATTGCAAATAGTAATGTTATGGAAATAGGTTTTGAATAATGATACATGTAAAACCCAGTGGAATTGCTTGTTGACTCCAGGAGGGGGTAGAAAGGAGGGGAGGCAAAGAACATGAATCACATAACCATGGAAAAATATTCTAAATTATTTAATTAAGAAAATAAATTTTAAAAAAAGTCTGATACTGGTGAAGAAAAGAGGGGCAGAGTGATGGAATAGATTACGTAATCAAAACATGGCAATTACTGCCCATAACAACTTAATGCTAAATAAACCTAAAGATCCAAGCTTTGGAGAAAAGAAATCACTTTTTGACAAAAGCTGCTAAGAAAAATGAAATGCAATATGGCAGAGACTAGGCCATCTCATGCATTATACCACAATAAAGTAAAAATGAACCCTTGACCTAGAAATAAAGAGTGGTAGCATAAAAAAAAATTAGGGAAACATGGGAATGTTGGCCTGTCAGACTTATGTGCCAAAGAGGACAATAAAGATGACTTTATTACTAGAGTAGACACAGAGTACTAGAAATGACAAGGAGTCCTTGGGAGAATTTGAGTTGAAAGAGCAATAGCTGCTTACTACTAAAGACTTATGTGTCTCAAGAACTTTTCAACATTAACGCTGTCTTCTGCTTATCTAAATGCAACAAAATGTTGTGGATACTTCTTCAAAGCAAGCCCTGATGTTTAAGACTTCATTATTGTAAGAAGAGACAGGCAGGATTTGAGAGTGATGAAGGTGATGTGTGGCTCAGAGTGCTGAACTGATCATAGACTTATTGTCTCCAAACTAAACATTCTCATTCAACAAAAGTGATGCTTCAAGGCAAGACAATTGACTCGGTGTCAACAGATTTGAGTGCCTCTCTGTGGATGAGTAGTTTGTTGCTGAACTGGATGGAAAACTGAGTTAGCACATAGGAACAGTGGAGTAGAAAAGAAGTAGGCAGCTTTCAGACTTGGTGTACAGAACTAAATTTATTTGCTTGGTCCAGAACACCAAAAACATCAAAATTGGTTTGACAAAAGTGATGAGGAAATTCTGAAGCTGACAAACAAAAAATGAGGAAAACACACAGTTTACTAGCAGGATAGTTCATTGACCATATACCTTGGTTTGAGGTCAGTCCCTCTAGTTGAACTTTCCAACTGAAGAAGACATACTGAATGTAATTAAGCTTCTTTAATGTGGTAAAGCACCTAGCCCTGATTCAGACCTAGCAGAGATCCAGAAGTGAGAGAGAAGCTGGCTGAAATCCTCCAGGTCACAGGGTAAGAGATGGCTCTTAGATCCAGATCAAGGATATCTCCATTGTTTATCTCTAGAAAAGAAAAAGAAATGGGTTATCCTGTGACAGTCATGGGGGTGAAAGGTGGGGGTTCCCTATTTTAGTCACTGCTGGCAAGATTCTTGCAAGAATCTTTTTTAATTGGTTCATCCTTCACCTGGGAGATAGTCATCTACCTGAAAATTGTAAGATATGGGAGATGTTAACACAGGACTGCTCAGCATACCCTCATCTAAAAAGGCACCATGTTCCATGAGCAAAACAGAATCATAGAAGAACAAAGGAAGCAAGAGATGTGAGAATCTAGAAACATCTCCATTCCAAATGTTTAAATGAATTATTTGTGCCTGACCTGTGGTAAAGTCTCCTAAGTACATATTGGTCTGACCAGCCATAATGAGACACACTGTACACTGACTCTAACATCGTGGTGTCGTTGGTCCTCTTTGAGTACAAGGACATATAAAATCGGCTATTGTCCATTTTTTATCTTTTGGCATTTATCACACTTTGCCTTGGCGTTGTTAACTTTTCATGTATTTATTTTGTCTATATTCTCATATATATTATAAGAAAGTCAGCTAGAAGGCTCAGTTGGGTAAAGTGCAGGGCTTTAAGTCAGGAATTCGTGAGTTCAAATCTGCCCTCAGACACTTGCTAGCTGTGTGACCCTGGGGAAGTCACTTATACTTTGTTTGCCTCAGTTTCTTCATCTGGGTTGAAACAACTTGTAAAATGTTTTTCCAGATATATAAAGTATAACAGTGGAGTTCTCTTATTGTGTGCTGTTTATTGATGGGGCAGAGTTCCTGAAGTCTAATTCTTTCTTTTATGGTGGGTTCTGGGGTAGGTTCTAAGAGAATCTACAGGAATAATTATAGATGATAGTAGACTAATTAAATCAGGGTCTGGACTAATTAAAAAGTTGTTCCTGGGGTTAGAGAAGGGTGGGTCAGGATGGTTAGAAATGCTACTTTCACCTTGGGCCCTAATAATCATTAAGTTCTTATCTCTAAACTGATTGCCATTTTTTCTTCTCTATTTCCTAGTGTGAGTCCAAGTACTCGAACTCAATATATTCCTCTTTACACGTAAGTGAATTTTTAAAGTTATTTTTTATTAAAAATATACAACATATCAAAATGGCTCCTTGAGCCTTGTTCATTAGTCATTGATGAGACAAGCTGAATTCTTCTAGTTAGCTTTAGAACACTGCTTGGCCGATAGAAGGCACTTAATAAATGCCACTTAACAGACTACTCCTGAGACAATATAATTTGCTGCAATATTAGGGATAGTACAGGACTTTCACGAGACCTTACTGAATTTCTGGGCAGGGAAGAACTCTGGAGATCATTTTTTTAAACCCTTACCTTCTGTCTTAGAATCAATACTAGGTAATGGTTCCAAGGCAGAAGAGTGATAAGGGTGGGCAATGGGGGTCAAGTGACTTGCCCAGGGTCACACAGCTGGGAGGTGTCTGAGGCCAAATTTGAGCCTAGGACCTCCTGTCTCTGGGCCTGACTCTCAATCCACTGAGCCACCCTGCTCCCCCCCCTCTTGAGATCATTTTAACCTACCATATCTTTCAAATGAGTTCACTAAGGTCCATTTTGACCAAAGGAAGAATCATAAGGTCATATCTTAGATCAAATGCTTATCTCAGAGTTCATTTCCATCCATAAAATAGTGATTCAGCACCTAGTCTGATATTTTCCCATTTTCCTGAAGCATCACTTTAAAAATCAGGTCTAATGAATAGTTCAAGGACCTATGATTTTATCAGTATGTGGAAGATAACTTTCTTTGTGGCAGCACTATCATGCTATAATGGAAAGAATTCTGGATTTGGAGAAAGAGGAATTGACTTCAAATGATACCTCCACTCATTACTAAGTGACCTTGGGTAAATCACTTCATTTCACTACCTGTCAGCTTCTCATCTGTAAAATGAGAAAGTTGGATTTGACAACTTCTGTACTTCCTTTCATATCTAAACTTATGATCCTAAATTGGCATAAGTATCTTGGCATTTACCCTTTCAGACTGTTAGTAAAAAGGATAATTTTAGGGACTTGGAAAGTTGTTCTCCTTTTCAAGCCTCTTTTCTTATAAGTAATTTACTTCTTTCATCCAAACAGTGGTTATATTGAGTCATCAGACCCTGATGACAAAGATGATCCTGATGGTGACCTTGAATCTTTGGGCAAACCTAGGCAGTCAAGACTATTCTATACAAATCCAAGAAGGTAAGCAGTGTTTATACAACAGATGTTCACTAATGCTGGACATCAATGGTGAACTTAGTCTTAAAAGAAGAAAAATGGCTCTATTGCTGAGGGAGATATGCATGCAGAGTGCTGAATTTGGAAATTTGGGTATAGATATTGTAATTCCATTACCATTGGCAACTTCTTGTGAAAGAGAATTTTTTTATCTTAATCAAGTACTTGGAGTACTCCACCATTTTAACTTAATCAGTCAGGAACTTGTGAATCTTTTTGATAAGAGTTCACACCTTCAGAGGACAGGAGGTGGATCCCACAGACACTGACCCCTGGGTAGTTCTAGGCAAATTGAGAGGCTTTGATTGGTTCCTGTGAAGAGGGGAAGAGTCATGAAGTGATGTGGAAAAAGGAGGATAAAAGGCCAAGTTCAAGGACTGATTCATGTGGATGAGACAGGCTGGAGGAAGCCTCTTGGAAGCAGTCATGTTGTCCTAGACTCGTCCTTGGCTGGAGCTTTTTACGCTGGAGAGGCTTGCTGGGTGAGTGACTCAGGCTAAAGGAAGAGGTTTGCAATGGTGGATTTCAGACTGAAGTTGCCACCAGGACTTCCATGTGGAGATTGGGTCTTGAAGGAACCCTTGCTAGGGGCTGAGTTGGACTTCACCAGAGCAGCACTTAGGGTGGTAGGCTAGACAAGGCTCAGTCTCCTTCCCACATTTCCCACTTTCAATATTTCTACCTTGTTGTAAATAAAAACTGCTAACAGTAATTTCTGACTTAAAGGCTAATATTTTATAAATGGCAACCACAATCTCACTTTTATAACTCTCATATTGAGTCAAACCCAATTTTAAATCTTACATTCTAATTTTAAAAACTCACATACCAATAAATCTGCTCTGTAATTTATGTCTATAAGAGTCACATAGGGGTACTGAGAGGTTAGATAACTTGTCCCCAGGGTCACAGAGCCTATTTGGTTCAGATAAGCCAAGCCTTGAACCTAGACCATCTGCACTCTGAATTCTCTCTGCTCATATCATTCATCTTCTTAGCTTTTAGGAGTTAGGGGGTCTGTGTTCAAATCATAGCTCTATTTAGTATATAATCATATAAGCCTAGGCTACTATCTCGGAAACTTTTATAATCTGTAAAATAATGGAGAGTGAAACCAGAAGATCTCTAAGATCCTTCTAAATCTGAAATTTATAATCCTAAATACTTATATGAAAACTTAATATATATATATTGCCATACAAAAGAAAGCTGCTAATCAGATAATAGCATTCAGTGGGATTAGTGAAATGTTATCTCTATTAACAGAAAAACAACTCAATAATGTCATTCTTATGGAGGAGGGAGGTCATTGGGAGAAGAATAGAGGTCCATAATGACATTGTTTTGCACATTAAGGATTGTGTATTGTGTTTTTTGAGTCTGGTTAATTAAATGAAAGAAGTACAGAAAATTTCCCATAATAAACATAACAATAAAAATAACTATCTAAATTATTAATTATTTCATCCCTTTGGAAAATTTTTATACTTCATTTTTTCCAATTACCTGTAATAATAATTTTAAGCATTTATTAAAAAATTAAATAGCAAATTCTCTCTTCCCCTTTCCTCTCTTTCTCCTCCTTAAAACAATAAGCATTTATATATATATATATGTTATTCATGTGAAGACATTCAAAACATATTACTTTATTAATCATATTGTGAAAGAAAACACAGACCAAAAAAAGCCAAAGAGAAATAGATTTTTAAAAATATACTTTGCCCTGCATTAAAACCCCATCATTTCTTTCTCTGGAGGTGGATAGCATTTGTTATCTTAAATCCTTCAGAATTGTCATTGATAACTATTGTTGAGAATAGCTAAATCATTTATAGTTGTCCATAAAATATTGCTCTTACTGTGTATAATAATCTCCTGATTCTACTCATTTCACTTTGTATCAGTTTACATGTCTTCCCAGTTTTTTTCTGAAAGCATTCTTGTCATTTCCTGTAACACACTAGTATTCAATCATAATCATATACTACAATTTGTTCAACCATTTCCTAACAGATGAGCATCCCCTTAATTTCCAACTCTATGCCACTACAAAAAGAGCTGTTACAAATATTTTAGTATATACTTTTTCTTTTTTTCCAATCACTTTGGGATACAGACCTGGTAATGGTATTGCTGGGTCAAAGGGTATGCACAGTTTTATGGACCTTTGATCATAGTTCCAAATTGTTCTCTAAGATGGCTGAAAAAGTTCACAACTCCACCAAGAATGCATTAGTGTCCCAGATTTTCCACATCTCCTCAAACATTTATCATTTTTCAGAATTGTCAAAAATCTTCCATTTTTCTTTTATATGATATGATATATGATATCATATGATAAGTATGAGGTAGTGTATCATTTGTTTTCATCTGCATTTCTCTAATCAATGGTGATTTAGAGCATTTTTTCATATAACTAAAGATAGCTTTAATTTCTTCCCCTGAAAATCATCTATTTATTATCCTTTGACCACTCAGCAATAGGGAAATAAGTCATATTCTTATTAATTATACTTGGTTCTCAAAATATGTGAGAAATTAGGCATTTATGAGAGAAATTTGCTGTAAACATTTTTCTCAGTTTTCTGCTTTCCTTCTAATCTTGACTATATTGATTTTGTTTGTACAAAATTTTTTTTAATTTAATGTAATCAGAATTATCCATTTTATAGCGCACAATGCTCTTCATCTGTTTGCTCATAAATTTTTCATTTATCCATAGATATGACAGTAAAACTATTCCACGCTCCCCTAATTTGCTTATAATATTACCCTTTATATATATGTCATGTACCCATTTTGATCTTCACATTTCTCTTGTTGCTATAGCTAACATTTCTAGCACACACAGTATCAGATAATAGTGGTGATAATGGACATCCTTGTTTCATCTCTGATGTTATTGGGAAGGCTTCTAGTTTATCCCCTTTACAGATAATGCTTGCTGATGGTTTTAGATAGATACTATTTATCATTTTAAGGAAAGATTCACTTATTCCTATACTTTCTAGTGTTCTTTAATGAGAATGAGTATTGTATTTTGTCAAAAGCTTTTTTCTGCTCCCATTGGAATGATCATATGATTTTTGTTATTGATGTGGTTAATTATGATATTTATCCTCACATTGAAACAACCCTGCCTTACTTATATAAAAATCCTGCCTGGTCATAGCATATGATCTTTGTGATATAATGTTTTCATCTCCTTGCTGGTATTTTATTTAAATTTTTTAAAATTTTTAAAAATTTTAATATTAAATTATTCATTAGGGAAATTAGTCTATGCTTTTCTTTTTCCTGTTTTTGCTTTTCCTGTTTTAGATATTATCACTATATTTATATCATAAAAGGAGTTTCATAGGACTCCTTTACCTACTTTTCAAAATAGCTTAAGTAGTGTTAGAATTAATTTTTCCTTAAATGTTTAGTAGAATCCATTTGTGAATTCATTTGGTCATGGGAATTTTTGCTTAGAGAGTTTATTTATGGTTTGTTCAATTTCTTTTTTCTAAAATAGGGTTAAATATTTTACTCTTCTGTTAATCTGGGAGATTTGTATTTTTGTAAATATTCATCCTGTAAATTATTGTTTCAACTAATTTATATAACAACCCTGTGAATAAGGCAATAGGAATATTCTTATATACCTGAAACCGAGTTCCAAAAAGGACAAAACTCTGAACTTGGTCTTAAGAACAAGTCTTTTTTTTTCTATTGACCTAACCTACTTTGTTCTGTTGTCTTTTTCATTCTACTTCTTTCACTGATTATAATCAAGAAACAGTGCCTGAGAGTTCCCTTGATTTCTTATTTACTTTGGGCAAATTGCTTACATAGTTTAGTCCTTAGTATTTCTCCTTATATGCAGGCATTATCATCTTATCTGTTATCCATCCTATAGGAACCATTGAGGTTCAAAAAAAATGATGAATCACCTTTCTTTCCTCATTCTCCTCCATGATATATATGTATCCAGGCTCAAATCTCGTATAGATTTTGTACCTCTCTTATGCACTTATTTTGTAATGTTATTTGTGCCTTCTTGGGTGTTATCACTCTACTAGGCTGTAAATTCCAAGACATTATGCATAATGCTTTTACTAAATTCTCTATCTCTTCTTGTGTCATACTAAGAGGTGCTGGGCCAAATGTCAGGAAGACCTGAGTTCAAATCCAGCTTCAGATACTTAATAATTGAGTAAACCCTAACAAGACAATTAACTGCTTTCTGCTTCAGTTTCTTCAACTATAAAATGAGGAAAACATGACCACGTTCCTCCCAGGGTTGTTATGAGGATCCAATAAGATCATTTTCATATGGCACTTAGCACAGGGCCTGCCACACTGTAGGTGATTGATAAATGTGTTTTTTTCCCCATCCTTCCTCTGGATGCAAGATGACCTTAATGAGCATTGCTTGGCTTGAATATAAAACTCTGGAGGTCTCATAAGGAAAAATTACACATAAACACATGATTAATTCATGTAACAATGGAGAAAACTCTTTTCTAAATTAAAAGAAAGATCATTTTGAACAGATCACTTTTTGCTGGGGAAGGGACAAAGATAGACACAACACTGGGATGAACTGGGATATAAGATTGGTGGTTTGCTATGAAGGCTTAAAATTATGATGATTGCTTTCTTTTCAAATGTTTTGTTTTTCTGGAAGCTTGCCTATTGTGTGACTTAGTGGTTCAATTTGATTTAGACTAATTTGGATAAAAATCAAGGGATTCTATATATTTTTTAATTATAGAAAGGATAGTTAATGTATATACAACATTACTCACAAAAATTTCTCATCCCTCCAGAAAGGCAATTAATTTCAAGGAATATGTTGATTCATAGCAGTTTTAAAATAGGATATGAGAATCTGCCTTGTTTAAAAATATTCAAGATATAATAGCAATTTAGTGAATCTTTTTCTCCTCAACAAACACAGATATTAATTTTAAAAATGAAAGAAAATTACTCCCTAATTTGTGTCTAATATGGAAACACTGCAGATAAATAGCTCTCGGATTCATTCTTCCTAAAGAATTAAGCATTGATAACTTCACTCCTGTAGACCATGTTAGGTATTAAAATGACAACATTTCTAGGGCTACTCTATTAGATGTCAAGTACTCTAGAATTAATTTAATATTCAAAATGAATATCATTTAATACACTATTTTGAAGGGATAAAGTTAAATTCCTTGTGGATTATATTTGGAAATAGAACACAGTCCCGAGTATGTTAAATGTGTGATGATCAGGTTTGGGCACTAGATGTCCTCCAAGGTTGCAAAGTTTCTTTTAAAAAAAAAACCCAATCTTTTTACTTATTGATCTGTTCCTTTACTCTGGAAGCTTGGTCTTGACATAAAGCATTTTCAAGATTTCTTCTCAAATGTTTTCCAAAGACGTCAACTGATTAAGATTATTTATTTATTTGTAACAAACTTGGTCTCAGATTTCCCACTACTATGTTTTAGGGTGGAACTGATTGACCTAGTACTAGTTAGCCTGTTACTGTCAAGAAAACTGATGGCTTCATCTAATTGTTCTTGTTTCTGTCTCGGTCCTTTTTTAAAGTGGTCCATATTTAGTTTTTTAATTCACTATTCCCTAAAGCAAGAACCATTTAACAATTTCCCTGGACATAGTTGTGCTTTCCAAAAGTTGCCTGGCCATCACTGTACCAAAACACAAGATCTCAATCAGAAGGAACTTCCAAGGTCATCTATTTCAAAACTGTTCCCACTCAGGCCCCTGGGATCTAGTTCATCTGGGCTTGACAACATGAATTTATTGAGGGCAGCTAAGTGCCCTTTTACAGCTTCTGCTCTTTCTTTGGGTCTCATTTCCCCATTAAACTTTTTTGTTCATCCTTTGTGTCCAAAAATTGCTCCCGTTGGTAAAGAAAATAAGGGGGGAAAAAGAGACAAGGCAAGACAAGAGTTCATTGGAAAGAAAAATGTAAAAGACAGAGTAACACGACAGACAAAAAATGACTAACAAATGGGATTTTAAGTTTTTTTAGTTATTTTGCCCAGAATGAAAGACATAACACTCCCATTGTGCTCTTCCACATTTAGAGATACATCTGGTCATTTTTTATCCTAAATAATGTGTTTAGTTCTCAACACATTTTAGGAAGGGCATAATAAACTGGTATTCATTTCAGCTAGACCAGCCATGATACCAAAAGGATCAGACAGTGTACAAACCAGAATGTGATCCTAAAAGTGAGGTTGTTTATTTGAGGAAAAATAACTCTAAGGAGAAATTTAATAAATGGCTAATATATGGAAATGAGATTATAAACATTTCCCCCCAGTTATCCCACTCAAACCAAAGTAGCACTCTTATCTCTTCTTTGACTTCCCCCTTGCCCACCACATAGCTAAAGCAAAATGAAACAAAACACCTTTTTCGTTATACCTAACATTATCATCAGCCTTCTGGTCATTCTGAGCTTTAGTTTATGGGACACAATTGTTATAAAACTATGCCTCTCTTTCTAATTCATTCTCAATTACCTTCCATTTCTCCCATCTTTTGTATGTAGTTTTAAAAAATCTAACTTGGTCAATGAGTTCCCTGTCCCTCGTCCATCTATGGTTTTTTTTTTTTCAGGCAGCTTCCTCTTTGCTTCTTTGTCATAATAATTGTTGTTTATGTCCTTAAAATTTTGTTCCTGAGAGCATGCCACTACTCTTGGACTGATTTTAGACAATAACATCCTAAGGGCTCTTTTTCTTGTATACTTTGAAATCTGCTCTCCATAAAATCTAAGGTGTGCTTCAGACCTATGTCCAGCTTTTTCTCCTTACTTGTCACAAATTTCAAGATGGAATGGGGTTTTCCTTCCAATTTCCCCATCATTTGTGCCTTGACAATCAATAAGCACCTCAATGTCATTAAGCATGGATTTTCCAGTTCAAGCAAGGTGGCAGCCACAGAAATTATATAAAGAAATAAAATTAGAAATGTCTTCAAATAAAAGCTTTTTTTTTAAAGAAAAGGGGAAGGGAAAGGAGGTACAAGCAGAGATCTTTATAAGATAAAGATAAGCATCTCAGAAAAGGAAAAGGAAGGGGAAAGGAAATGAGCAAGCAGAAAAGCTGCAACATGATGGACACATATTAAAGATTAAAGATCCCAAGAAGAAGTCATTGGAAAGCAAATAACTAATTAGCAAGTGCAGAAACAAATGTTCTGTAATGGTACGTTAAGTTATATTAAAAATAAAAGAAAATGAAAGTGGTTTGGGTATTATTTTTTAAAAGATGATATCTCTCATAAAGGATTATCAGAAAAAAAACAGAAAAAGACTAAAACAAGAAGAGGGCAATAGAAACTTGAATAAAAACTTGGAATGAATGAAAAAAAACACTACTTCAGAAGGCAGAAATGAGAGAGCAATCAGCAAAAGATAAAAAACGACATCTTATCTAAAAGAGGGTGTGAAAACTAGCAAGCTTATATTGAAAGAACTGTTGTGGAGAGCTTAAGGAAACTGAAAACAAGCAAAGAAAGAGTTTAAACACCATTTCCCAGTAAATTTAGTTTATGTTTTAATCATGTGAAATCTGCCTTTTTGCTCTCCTATTCCAAATTTTGCTGCTTCTTGCCCCAAATGAGAATGTAAGAAGAACAAAACCCATTATAATCACATATAATTGTCAAAACAAATTTCTTCATTAATCATGTACCATTTTTTTGCCTTATTCTGTATTCTGAGTGCTCCATCTCCTTATTATGAGGCGAATAGCATGTTCCTCAGGAATCATGGTTGACCATTACTCTGCTAAGAGATCAGCACAATAGTATTCCATAACATTTCTACATAATAACTTGTTCATTCATTCCTCAATTCATGGGTCCCACTTTAGGGTCCCCATTTTTTGTCAGCTATAGGGAGCTGTACGTAGTTTTGGATAGTGTATTCTTAGAATTTGTTTTCCTTAGGACTAATCGTTCTCTTAATCTATCTTCCCTCAAGTTTCCCCTGAACCTTTCTTTTCTTTCTCTCCTATTTCCCTGTTGAGTAAAATATATTTCTATGCCCAAATTTGTATTTGTGTAGTTTTCCTTCTTTTTACTAATTCAGATGAGAGTGAGATTCAAATACTAATTGCTTCTGCCAGTCTCTTCCTTCTTGATAGCATAGGTGTCTACTTGTACATCCTGATTTTGTGAAATTATTTTCCCTGATCCTCCTTTCTTTTTTCTCCCTCTTTTCTCAGTATATTCCTCTTCCTCTATCCATCCTTTTCTTAACATTATCAAGACATTACAGAACCATTCCCACGTCTCATCTAATTGACCCAGAAAAGGTGATAGGGTTCAAAGGGAACATGCTTCATATCCCCATATTTGAATGTAAATAGTTTATCTTTTTTTGGTCCTTTATCATAGGTTATTCATGTTTACCTTTTTAATGTTCTCTTAACTCTTGTGTTTGAACTTCAAATTTTCTATTTGCAAGTCTGGTCTTTTCATTAGGAATGCCTAGAAGTCCTTTATTTTGTCAAAGGTCTGTTTTGTCTATGGCGGTATACTCAACTTTTCTGGCTAAGTTATTCTTGACTATAAGCCCATATTCTTTGCTTCTGGGCAAAATCTTTGCCTTGTATTCCTCAGCTCCTTTAGAGTGGTGGCTAGTAAATCATGTGTGATATTGACTATAGAGTTTCAGTATTTGAATTCTTTCTGGGATGCTAGAAGTATTTTTGATTTATCCAGAACTTCTGAATTTGGCTATCCTATTCTTGAGAGTTTTCTTGAGAATTTTCATTTGAGAGTTTCTTTCAGCACGTAACTGTTGTATCCATTCGATTTACATTTTTCTAAGAGATCTAGTCAGTTTCTTTAGGAGTTTTAAACCCTTCTTTTTCATTATGGCATTCAGAGGTTTGAATGATTCTTAAATTTCTCTCCTCAATCTGTTTTCTAGGTCATTCATTTTTGCTATGAAATACCTTAAAGTTTCATCTATTATTTCAATTTAAAAAATTTTAATATTCCTTATGTTTTCATTGGCTTCTGTTTGACCTTTTCTAATTTTTAGTTTGTTGTTTGAGCAAGATTTTGTACCTCTTGTTATAAGTTAATTCCTTTTTTCAATACTTCCATAGCACTAACTTATTTTCCATTTTTTATGCCAGTACTCTTATTTCTTTATTTAAAAATCTTAAATTCTTTCTTAATTCTTTATCTCTTCAAGGAATTATTGTTGAATTTTTGTGTATGCTGTATTTTTCTTTGAGGCTTTGCTTATAGCTATTTTAGAGTTATTCTCATCTTCTAGGTTTTTTTCTTGAGCTTTCCTAATACCATACCAACTCTTTATTTTGGAATTCTTTTTTTTTTGTTTGCTCGTTCTTCTAACCTTCTTCCTGACTTTGAACCAGTCAGGAAGGGCAAGGTTCTGTGGTCCTTCTGGAGGAAAGGTCTGGGCTTGTCCTGTTGCTCCTTTCTAAGAGTTCTGAGTATTGGATTATTATAGAGTCTCAAAAACAGACTGGAAGCCTGCAAGCTTTCAGTGTTCCCAAAGTGATCTGATCCAGAGCAAAGTCTGATTGCAATTCCACTCGAGCTTTGCTGGTTCCTGATCTGAGTTTGGGTTTGAGCTAGTATAGACTGCTGTTGGATTCATATTCTAATAGCAAGCTGACAAACTCTGTTGATAGTTTGGGATTCCTGTTGCAGTTATTATTCTGTAGCCTATGTTAGATGCTAGAAATAATACTGTTCTGAACCTAGGGTCTGAACCCTTCAATACTGAGTCTGGTTTCTAGACTTCCTCTTTTTTTTTTTTTTTTTTTTTTTTTTTGTATATCACTAAGATTTCCCTTCCCAGGAATGCCACCCCTGTGCATTCCTCCTTCTCAGTCCACCCTGCATCTCTGCCCACTGGGAAAGTAGGTGACAAAGTAGACAATTTGTACCTATCCCTGTTGCAAAGCCCTGTTATGGCCCTGAGAAATATGAGTTTGGTACCTCTTCTTGCCCTGAAGAACTGCTTCCCCAGTATTCATGCCTCTGGCACACCATAGATCTTTCTGTCTTCCTATGTTGACCTGGGCTAGAGAAATGACTCACTGCTATTTTCCCCCATTATTCCATCAGGATTTGACCTAGTGTATCTATAATTTTTAACTCTAAAAGAGTGAATTTCCCTAAAGAAACAAAATGGGTTACAAATGGCTTTAAAATAGAAAACTCAACAAAAGTTTTTTAATTAAAGAAACTACACCTATGACAGAAAGATATCCAATCTTCCTGGAAGGCCATTCAAAAAAAGATGTTGAGGGGGTAGTTATGGATCAGTTGATTGCAGGAAATTAGAAATTAAGTTGTGATCAGAGTTGGAAGTGTTTTAAGAGAGATAAGTTTAAAAATTATAATAGCAAAATGCTTAAACAATTAATAACCTAGCACCCAACTTTTTAAAGAAAAAACCATTGAATTAATAAAAGAGCTAAACAGAAAACATTAATAGTGGAAGAATTCACCATACTTTTGGAATGCATCAATAGAAAATAAGTCAATCAGAAAGGTAAACAAGAAAAATCATATAATTGAACAGAATTCCTGGAAATAATACCTTATGTTCAATGAACTAAATTTGAGAATTTACTTTTTATTCAGAAGTATAAAGAACACTAAAATATTGACCACAGGGAACAAGGAATAAAGGAAGAAAGTCAGAAATTTTAAGCACCATAACTCAATTAAATTCAATTACAAATGATTCAGGAGCCTAATCATTCAATTAAAACATCAGTCAATATGACAAATAAAATAAAAAAAAAACATAGATTGAATTGAGAAGAAAAGAAATAACTAGGTAAAATACAACATAATGTAGAAGCTATAACAATTATATTTAAAACAACAGTATTAACATTCAATTCAATTTAGTCTCATTGATTTGGATTATTCCTTCAATGATGTTACAGTTTTGCAGCTAAACAGTGGGCAAATAGAATCAAAAGTAATTTCTCTCTCTGTCTTCTCCATATCCCTCCTCCAGGACAATAAAAGCAAAATTTCAGTGCTTTTTCTTTTTTTTCCAGAAAAGATATTGTCCCCCACCTTTATCTTCTAAATATTGATATGGGTGTTTTTTTTTACTTTTTAGTATTTCAAAGTTTCTCATATTTGTTTCACTTTGATTATTTATATGGGATGCATAGGTATTATCTGAATATTCTAGATGAGTGGTTTTCAAAGTGTAGTCCTAGGAATTTCTGAGATCCTTTCAGGGCTTCAGAGTTTAAAACTATTTTCATAGAGATACTAAAATGTTTAATAATACTGCAAATATTGATAGACATAAACCACATAAACAAAAACTCTTTGGGAATATTCAATAATTTTTAAGTACTGAGAAATCCTGAGACCAAAACATTTGAGAATTGCTACTTTAGGTGGAAAAATTGAGGCATAAATTGGATAAGTAACTAGCTCAGGGAAATATACGAAATCTGTCCATGGCACTGCCTTGATTATTGTCCCTGATCATAAACAGTTACAGAAGGTGAAGGTAGAGTTGGATGATGTGGCAGCTTTCTTTAGGAAACAATTCTTTTGTTCATCATATCTCAGGTTAGAGAATAATGTTGATAGTGATAAGAAGAATGGGAAAACTTTGTAAAAGTACAACATATTTTTGAAGCATTTTCATATCTATTATTATTTTGCTCTTGTTTCTCACAAAAACCTTGTGATGTAAGTATGGATGGGTATGACTTTTTCCTGTTTTTCCAATGAGATAACTGAGTCAGAAAGGTTAAATAATTTCCCTAAGGTCACAGAGCAGAAACAAAATAAAGCCTAGGTCTCCTGATTCTTTGTTCTGTTCCTTTCCTATAGTTCATACTTCTTCAAGGAGAGTAACTAATTACAGGATTGCCTGGCAACTCAGTCCCTGTTCAATAGTGCCTTTTTGTCTCTGGGAACAAAATACGAATTCTTGAGATAGATTGATAAACTGAAATAGACAGAAGTTAAGTGACTTGAGCAGGGTTACACAGTTGGTATTTGTTTGAGAGTAGATGTCTTGTCTTGCTGACTTCAGGTCGGGGCACTATATTCACTTCACTACCTTGTCACTAGTCATTAGTACTCTCTCTCCCTATTCAATTTTTCTTATATTTATTTATCTGTCTAAATGTTGTGACCCCAATCGTATGTAAAGCCCTTAAGGGCAGGGATTATTTAATTTCTATGAGTTAGTTTCTAACATAATTCCTTTTATTGTTACAATAGTAAGAACCCAATAAGAGATGAGGTATATAAAGCACTTTGGAAATATTAAAGATCTAAATAAATGTCAGTTACTATTACTATTATTACTGCTACTAATAATACTAAAAATGTATGTTTACTTGTTTGTTTGAATTGAATTAAATTGGCAAATAAGGAAAAAACCAGAACTAGCCACTTCAGAAATGACAAAAGGTAAGAAAAAACAAAACTAATAAAACTCTTGGGTCTTACTTAATGGACTGGAGCCTACCACTATTTTTCTAAGGGAGTAGAAAAAAGGAGGCACCCCAGGGCAACCCTCAAGGAAAGAATACTCTCAGCTGAGTTTCTACAGCTGTTTGCCTTGGGTCATTTTTCCACTGCCACCATCTGGAGGATTCAAAATTGGGTAATTTCTTCATCCCAAGACTAAGCCCTAGGGATCACAGTGTTTCCTCTTCTGCAACACCATAACTGCTTACTATACACTACAGACAGAATCAGTTCAAGTCCTGGTTATGCTCTATTTAGAGGCATTTAATATATTAATAACCTTTTATGTAGTTATCCTTTCCTCCCAATCCCATGCTCCAAAGTTCCTTCCCTGAGGCATCCAAGACTCCTTCCTGGGGAATCAAACTTGAAGCATTAGAAGGTAAGCTCCTTAAGGGCAAGAATTTGTTATGATTATGTCTTTGTATCTCCTATGTGCTTGACACATAGTAAACACTTAAATATCATTAACAAATATTTACACAGAATTTACCATGTTCCAGGCACTGTGCTAAGTGCTAGGTATTCAAAGAAAAGAAGTAAAAATAATCCTCGTCCTCAGGAAGCTAACATTCTAACGGTGGAGATTTCACATATAAATCAGAATGTGCAAGATAAATACCTAGTAGATGGGAGGAAATATTAGAAGGAATGACACTAAAACTTTTTGATTGTCATTCAGTATTTTCAGTCATGTCCAACTCTTCTGTGACTCTATTTGGGGTTTTCTTGGCAAAGATACTAGGGTAGTTTGCCATTTCCTTCTACAGTTCATTTTACAGATGAGAAAACAGTCAAAGACAGGTTAAGTGACTTCCCCAAGGTCACAAAGCTAGTAAGTACCTGAGGATAAATTTAAATTCAGGTCTTCTTGACTTCAAGCCTGGAATTTTATCCACTGTGCCATGTAGTTGCTCAGACTGATGGATTAAAGCTTGCTACTTCACCTGCTAATGTCTTCCACCCAGGCCAAGGCTTTCTCCTTAAGAAATGGGGGCTGGACAATCTATTGCTATGTAGGAATGGCTAATGTTCTTGAAGGCATCCCCTTTTTCCTCCAAAGAATCACCACGAAAGGGAGTCCTTTCTCATCAGAGCCCAATAAGCCCAATCCTTGCCTTTCTTCCCTCAATGAAAGTTTCTGGATCTAGAGAGATAAAATAATTGCCATAATTTTTAAAACTAAAATATGCTGGACAAACATGGAGTTGTAAAATTAAGTGACCATTTATTTAGTTTTTCCTTTTCACTCAATGCTCATCATAAACTAAGTTACTATTTAGAATAATAGAGTCAGAGTCAGTAAAAGAAGCATTAGATCTGGAATCAGAGGATTTGGCTTCTAATCCCAGCTCTGTCGCTGAACTGGTGATTTGTGGCAAATAAGTCACCTTTCTGCTCCTCAGGTTTTGAATCTATCAAATAAAAGGATAGAGCTACATACCCTTTCTGAAATCCCTTTCAGATATTTTATTTTAAAAGTAAAAAATTATTATTGATCCAGGGGCTGCTATGTGGTACAGTGGATAGAGCACCAGTTCTAAAGTCAGGAACACTCATCTTCATGAGTTCAAATCTGGCCTCAGATACTTACTAACTGTGTGACCCTGGACACATTGTTTAGCCCTATTTGCCTCAGTTTCCTCATCTGAGGTAAATGAGCTGGAGAAAGAAATGGAAAACCACTCCACTATCTTTGCCAAGAAAACCTAAAAAGAGTTGGAGAGACTGAAATAACTGAATAACAAGCATATGATCCTATCAACTGTGTTTGAATCCTAGATAAAACACATATTAATAATATCATATAGGGCAAGCTATTTCAGCTTTCCAAGCCTTAGATTCTCCTTCTTTAATAAGAGGATCTCAATATTCAAACTACCTACCTCATAGGATTGTCATGAGGATAGTTCTTTGTAAATATTAAAGCATTATTTACATTTACATGTGAATTATCCATGTGAGACAAAAATACATACACACATTTTTTAGTTAATTAGTATGTGTATGTGTTGTATGTGTGTTGATTGCTTAAGTTTAAACTTTGGTATCTCACATTATTTTTTAGAGAAAGAAAACTTCAGTGGATTAAAATAAGGCCATCTTATATTTCTCTATTTTCTTCTTAATAATTCTTCTTTCTATCCTTCCTTAGATCCTTGAATTCCTCTCCAATCTTCCTATTTTTCATCTTCCAAGATTTCTTTATTGTCTTCTTTATTGTCTCTTTTATCATTACTCAGGCTAAATAAGTGGTTGTAAAAAACAGGACACCAACTATTAATTTTTCCCTTTCACAAATCCAATCAGGCCCCTTAAAACCACAAGGGAAATGAACCACTTATCTTACCTTATGTCAATGCCACTTAATTTTAACACCCAGGAATAAAAATCATGCAAAAGGTTGTGATTCAATGAATCAGAATGAAATTTACAACCTCTCCAGTTTAAAGCTGGCTGGGGCTTCCTTCTGAGATTCACAAATGGGGGCAGTGTTGCATCATGCATGGAAGCTGAAAATCCATTTGCCAGGCTCTGTCATTTCCACTGTTCACTCTCACACTGTTCCCATCCCTCTTTAACAAACCACCGAGCACCATCAGACAGCCACACAGTGCCCCCAGCTGGGTTGATGGATGCTTGTTGGACACCAGGTCCTGATGGATGCATCAAGATTGAGAAATCACACCTTTATCCTGTGCTTCCTCCAAGCTTAAAGCAAGAATAAATTACGAACAATATCAGTGAGCCTTTTCTTCTCTCATATTTGTCAGGTTACCAAGATAAATCAGCTTCTATTAATTTTCTCATAGCTAAATAAACAAAGCCTAATTCAGCCTGCTGGTTTAGTTCTTCATGTGTACACGTGTTTACATGTATATGTAACATGAGTATGTATGTATATAACAAGCATATATATTATATATACACACATACATATGTAACTCAAATATATATTTATATACTTAATGGAGTAAAGCATTAAGACTTTTAGGAAATTCTGTGTATTTGTATGTATGCTATAATTCTATGTGCAATCTCTGCATAGCACCTTTTTAAAAAAAATTCATTCATTCAAAATGTTTTTTAAGAATCTACCATGATTACCAAGATCCTCATATTGTGTTCTCTCCTTTATGAAACCCTTACAATGAGAGGCTGTGTGACCTAAGTGTTATATTTTAATTCTGCAGGTGTTTTAGAGTGAGTGGAAAAAACTCCAGCACAGTTGATGGGGATTTCCTTTGTAATATGCATGGAAGCTTTAATTAATGCTTGGGGAGACAGACATACTTCAATAATTTTGCTCCACTCTTGTTACTTCTCTAACTTACTACCACTTTGGTAGAAGGAAATCCCAACCTAAACCTCAAGGCCAGTGACCACATTTTGGCAGTGCCAGTTCACACAAAGAAGTGTGAAATCTTTCTCCAAGTTAATTTGTTATGTGCTGCATATGTGTCTGATATATTTATCTCAAAAAATAGATTTTATAATTTTAAATTCATTTTTTAGTTTTCCACAATTATACTTGTTTTCAGTCCTTATGGAACCTAGCCAGCAATATTATTTGTTTCACTATTGTTCTTTACTTGATTCTCTCCTTAGATTAGTTTTAGGGTGTTCAATGTAAGTCATTCAGCAAACATGGATTAAAGATTTAACTATGCAGCATGCTGAGGGAAGGAGGGAGAAAGGTGTACTCGAGAATTTACTTGCTTCCAGGCATAAATGAATAATGACAAAACCAATACTATATAGCACTCTAATTCTGGACAAGTCACTTAACCCTAATTGCCTAGCCTTTATCACTCTTCTAATCTATACTTAGTATCTATTCTAAGAAAGAAGGTAAAAGTTAAAAAAAAAAAACAAGTAATATATAGCAGTGCCAATCCAGTTCAATAATCATTCACTGTTGTTTTTGTCATTGATCTTTTCTTGGTAAAGATACAGCAGCACCTTTTGCCATTTCCTTCTTTAGATCATTTTTACAAATGAGAAAACTGATGCAAATAGGGTTAAGTGACTTGCCTAAGGTCACACAGCTAGTAAGGTTTTAAGGTCAGATTTGTCCTCATGTCTTCTTGACTCCAGATCTAGCATTTTCCATTGTGCCACTTAGCTAACCCATCAATAATCATTGATTATTTGCCCATTACATAACTTATTGTATAACAAGCAGAACTAGGCAATAGAGGTAGAAAGACATCAATGAAAATACTGTAGTCCTTTCCTTCAATGACCTTATGTTCTACTGTCCATAAGCCACAGAAGTCATTGCTTGCTGGATAATAGCCAAACTCTTTCACATGGCCTTCTCTATTTGACTCCAATCCACCCTTTTCCCCATCTCCAGCTACTTCTTTTCAAACATCTCATACCCCTAGCAAAGTGAGCTATTTCCTATGCCCTGAGAATATGCCCAATGCTGTCTTGTCTTTACTCACAGAATCATAGATAAATAGATTTAGGGCCAAAGGGAATATTAAAGATCATCTAGTCTAATTCCCTTCATTACAGATGAAAGAACAGATCCAGAGAGGGGAAGTAAATTGCCCATGGTGCCCATACATGCTGGTTATAAGTAGTAGAGCTGGTTGTTGAACTTGAGTCCTCTGACTGCAAATCAAGGTCTTTTAATTTTGTATGAAGACTTGGTAAACTTAGAGTTAAAAAGAGAGCAAATATCAGTGAGTAATCCATGGGTGGAGTCTTTGTTTGGCTTTGGCTGAGGTTTTGGTCATTTCTCCTCCTTTGCATTTTGACTGTGCACCAATGCAGTAATGAGGAACCAGAGTAGAAGAGAGCTAAGTGAGACGTCACACTGACAGAAAGAGACCCCAGTGATGAGAAGTTGGAACCACATAAAATAACTTGACACAGGCTAAGTTTGTAACCGGGTGACTGACTTTTCTCTCAGTTTTATCATTGTGGTATAGAATCTTTTCTCTCTTTCTGAGAAAATACAACAGAAATAAAGTTGATAAAAACAAATACTATGAACTAAAGACTCCAGAAGTGGCTGCATTATTGCATTGTACCTGATGATGGGAAAGTCCAATAGTCCTGCTACTTACTCCATTCAACAACCAGGGCAGGTCAAAGCATAGAAGAATTTTGAGGACTCTCCCCTATTCCTTAATCTTGTTTATAATGTAAAACATATGATCTACATTTTAAGATATGTTAATATCAGAATTATATGTTTTCCAATTTGGGAGGGACCTCAGAACACACCCAACCATGAATCCTCTCAACAACATACCTGACAAATAGTCCATTCAACCTTTGCTTGGAAACCTCAAGTCAAGGCTATCCACTCTCCTCAGGCAACTGACTCTGCCTCCAGATAACTCTAATAATTGCTAAAACTTTTTTTAAAATTTCTAATTGCCAAAAATCACTCTTTTAGCCACCTTGACACAGAATGTATTTAAATTTCTTTTCCACATTTCAACATTTCCACATTCTTTTCCACATATCAACATTTTTCTATACTTTAAAGTTTGCAAAGCAAATTTTAAATGTTTTCTCAGTGCTTATCATAATAACTAGAAAATAGTAATGTTCAAAAAAGTTTAATAATTAATATTTACAATAATCCTGTGAAGTAGGTTTTTTTATCCCAACTTTAAAAAGGAGAAAAATTAGGTTGAGAGAAGCTGAGACTTAATCAGAGTCACACAACTAATAACTTTCTGAGGCACTCTACTCACTTCACCACCTTATTACCTTCTCAAAATTCTGAAATGATATGCTTTTTATTTTATTAATCCAGAAGTTACTTAGCATCTTAAGACAAGATTCCCTAATCTGGAATCCAAGAAGCTATTCTTTAAAAATAGTATAACTCCATTTCAATATAACTGATTAAAAAAATTCTATGTATTTTATGCATTTGTTCTGCGAGGGGATCCATAGTCTTCACTAGACTACTAAAGGAGACCATGACATAAAATAAAATTAAGAATCTCTGCTCTAAGTTATGGTTGAGTATCTGGATAGTTTTTTTTGTTACCATTTGTTTTTATTATATATATATACATATATAAAACAATATAATATGTAACATCCATATAATTTGGTATTATTATGGAATAAATTATAATAAATATACTTATCCAAGAGAAACAAATTTTCACATTAGCTATGTCCAAATATCTATGTTTCATTTTTTTCCCTCCCTCCTTCCCTCTTCCCCTCCCCAATAAGGTATTTAATTTAATATAGATTGTATATATACATATATATAATCATATAATACAAATTTCCTTGTTCATCATGTCTTGAAATAAGACAAGTGTTGCTTATACCAGAGAAAAATTAATGGAGGAAATAATATGAATAATATAAGTCCCTAGGAGTATCCTGGGATCCTTGCCTTGTTGATAATAGTTGTCATTCACATTACATTAAATGTATTATTGTTGTTGCTGTGTATAATGTTCTCCTGGTTCTGATATTTTGTTATTATCATATTTAAAAGCCTATAGATAGACAAAGGAATATTTTAAGTCCAAAGCTAATATTACAAAGTCTAGAGTTAATACCACAAAGTCCTTATAATATAGGTCATATAGTCCACACATAGTAGAATCCCTAAGGCCCTCATTCAGAGCCTATTCACTTTTATTTTAGACACAAGTTTAAGAAGCTTTATTTTCTGGTTCCCCAGAGGAAAGCAGAGTATTATCAATAAATTAGAAAGTTGATTGATAGAATGAGCTGTTAGAGGCAAACACAAACTTCCTCATGAAAGAAAAACTGATAATCTGACTGTAAAAAAAAGAGAAATCCAATAAAGAGAGACACACATTCAAAAGTCCAGTAGTCCCATTCAATGTAGGGACCTTTGAAGCCATTAATATAGTATTAATATAGTGTTCATTATCAAGTATATTTTGTTTCAAAAAACAGAAATATGTAATAACTTTTATTTTATTTTAAACATGTTTCACTGAGAACATTTGGTCACTTTGGAGACTAGCCTTGACCACTCTCACCTTCAATATTCTATTATAACAAAGAAAATGGTAAAATAAAAGTAGTCAAAACATCTGACGATGATGTTATGTGTAATACATCCAAAGTTCCCACCTCTAGACTATAATAAGGAAATAGCATTTTTAAGTATAGATAGAGAAAAGTTGTGCAAAGTAGGATGGATGGACGAAAGATTCTGGGAGCCTTGGAACTCTCCAGGTGAGACTCAAGGGTCTGAGTCTGTTGGTTGCTGCCACTGGAGCCATCTGGGGTGCCAACTTTTATGGGTAATATTAAACACTGAATTCACTGGGGTTTAGAGAAAGGGGAAAAGGAGAATGGCTTGGGCAAGGGATAAGAGACTAAGAGCAAATACCAATGCAGAATCACCTTTACAGCCACAAATACAGGACTTGGGAAAATGAGTAACTCCTATCTGGAGAAATGGCAGTTAAATGAGTTAAGCAGTGAGCCAGACTCCAGTCAGCTGGGGAATTACAATAAAGCCTTATATAATATAACTAAGATACTTCTAGGGTTAAGGCAAGAAGCAGGAAACAATAATTTATTAAAGTAAAGAAGATAGGGAGATGGGTAAACAGGGATTCCGTAACTGGGGTTAACTATGGACCAGAAACAAGGGAAATGGATCACTACACTAAAACCCTAACACTAACTAGATCCAAGCAGGATGGGGTCTCAGTCCTTGGGTCCTTGTCCCTCCATCAGTGATCTCAGATGTCCTAAGGTCCCAGATGAAAACCAGCCAGTAAATGCAAAAGGGTCTCCAACCAAGAGCTGTCCACACTTGGAAGTCCACCTTCCAAACTGCAAACCAAGCTCCAGGCCACACAGTAGATGGGATGGTCCTTGAGGAGTACGAAAACACCTGCTTCCTCTCTAGTGGCAGCAACCAACAGATTCAGACCCTTGAGTCTTACCTGCGGAGTTCCAAGGCTCCCAGAATATTCCACTCATCCATCCTGCTTTGTACAACTTTTCTCTATCTATACTTAAAAGTGCTATTTCCTTATTACAAGACCAAGAAAGGCAGATCTGTTTCCTTATCTATTCTCCATAATCAAGATTGGTCTTCATAGTTATTAGACCTCCTTTTACTATCATTTCTCTTTATATCATTTTGTTCCCCATGTTTGCTGTTCTTACTGTTTCTGCTTACTTCATTCTAAAGCAGTTATATCTTCCAAGGAATTATTCATATATGTTATTTTTTACCACAAAATAATATTTCATTACACTCATAAACCATATTTTTTACTGCCATTCCCCAAATAATGGATGGCTGCCTGGTGATATATTTTATAAAGAGTCCCATCAAAAATAATTAAAATTTTAAAATCTTCACACTTTAAGTGGGTATATTTCAGTTATTTGAAAAACTCTCCCATGTAGAACAACTCATTCTTTAGTCATGTTGAATAAATAAAATATTTATGTAGTATTAGGTAATGGGCAACATGGTGAAAAAAACATGACTAGAATTCTAGTCTAGAAACTACATTCTAATCTTAACAAGGCTACAAATTAGCTTCAGGAGTTGGCAATTTTCATTATCTTTCATAGTCTTTACTCATATCTAAAATGAAAGGATTTAAAGAGTTCTTTAGAATACCTTCTGAATCTAATCCAAAAGTATTGCCACTATATTACAATGCCTTTTCCTATCACAGAGAGAGGTTCTACATTCTTTTCTCCCTAGTTTGCAAACTTTTATTGTAATAGACTAGGATATTAGATTGATGGTTACATCTATTGATCTATTGATGAATGCCATTTAATAACTTTATCTTTTAACAGTGCATAGATGTCCTTTACATGAATTTTTTTAAATTCCCTGTTCATTTTTCATCCATGTTTTTTACCCTGGGTTTTTTTTCCTTATTCATTTTTCATCCACAGATTTTGAGTAGGGTTTTCCCCCCACAGTTCCACCCCATAATATTCTCCAAAATGTATTTCAATATCCCTCCATTAAAGTCCTGTAGTAACTCACTAAACCATTTCTTAAAACATGGAAAATTTTTAATCTAGATTTTTTGAGAGAGTACTCACTTGGCAAAAATCAATATCTGTGGCAGTGTTGTATAGTGGAAAGAGTAGTCTCAGTAGGTTTTTTTAATCTGTAAAATGAAAGAATTGGAATTATGAAATCTAGAAAGTCCTTTTCAAGCTCTAAGTCAATTATCTCTTTAAAGTTAGAATGTGGAGTAATTTTTTACACTTGCATTACCTCATCTACCCAATTTTCTCATTTTAATCCCATAAACCAGTTATGAAAATGATTCCTTAAACTATTCTCTTTAGGTAGGAATTTTAAAAAATTAAATCTTGCTCTAAAGAATCTTTTATAATGAAATACTTACAATGAGGAAAACCTCAATTATTCTCTCACATTTCAAAAAATATCCCAAATCATCACTTATACAGAATATAGTGTCCAAGTGATGATTTTAAAAAATAACAAAACTAATGCATATATAAGTGGTTTTGAGGAGAAATATTTAAATCAACATTTCTAGATTATGAACACAGAAGAAAAACAACTGCTTGAACACATGGGCTGTTGGGGATATTAGTGGGGATATAGACACTAAATGATAACTTTAGTCCAACTATCAATAATATGGAATTAGGTCTTGATCAATGATACGTGTAAAACCCAGTGGAATTGTGCATTGGCCAAGGGAGGTTTAGGGGGGATTGGGGAAGAGGGAAAGAACATGAAATATGTAACTAGGAGAAAATATTCAAAATAAAAAAATAATTTCAAAAAAACATTACTAGATTATGTATGAACTCAAAGTCTGATATTTTTGTAAACCACTGCTTCTATTATTATGAAATGTCTTTCTTGACAATGAATCATGGTTGTTAAATCCATAAAAATTCTAAATAATAGGAAATGAGAAAATTGCAATTGATGTTTTGAACATTTTCAGGTTTTTTTGTGTGCTTGTTTTTACTCTAAGACAGGAGAAAATTGACATTTTTATGTATGATCATGCCATAAATTTAATGCTCTTCATCTCGGTTTCAGCAGACTCCTGTTCTCTCAAATTTGGAAGGGAAAATATAGGATATCATTTTTTTCCTTCTCCCTTCAAAAATATGATGAAAAAGTTTATTCTTTTAATTTCTTTCCTTCTTTCTTTTTTAAATTTTTTCTTCAGCTCTGAAAATATTCCAGGATATACTGGCAAGGTTCATTTCCTAGGCACCCAGCCAGCAACTTGGGATATTCCCCCAGCAATCCCAGGTGTAGATTCAGCAGTTCGGCGGTAAGTACAAAGACTATTATTCAGTTTGTTCAGATACATTAGAGGTAAAATCCTAATTATGGCTATTTCATTAAAGAACAATTAAATACAAAAAAAATGAATTTGCTTTGGTTAAAAAAATGGAGGTGTCACATTTTTTTTCATGAAAAAGAATGGGCTCATTTTCACACTTCAAGGGACCAGTGTAAGCCCTTACCCACAAACATTTAAAAAATCAATATATATGGAAAGAAGGATGAACTTACTTTGTCTTAACTTGGACTCAACCTTGTTAGTTAGACTTGTAGTTCTGCACTGCAACACACACACCTACATTAACTGAATGCGTGTTGTTTCAAATCCATGTACATTTTTCACTTGTCTGTGAATCGTTTGTTTTTTTTCTGGGAATAATTACATTATTCCTCATAAAACAGAAATTCTATTGAAGATAATAACAATCTTTCAAATATCACATTTACAAATTGAAAAGAACAGCTGTTAGATGCTAGCTTACTGAAGGGCTCCTTCGTGTGAAGCTGCCAGTAAAGAAACAAACCGCTTTATTGCTCATTATAATTCAAATTTGAAAGCACTTGCTAGAAGCCCTGGTCTTGAAAATAAACTAATATATTGCTAAAAAAGTAAATTTGGGTCCCAAATGGATTCAGAATGAATCTTTTTGTAGATAAGTACAATGATGTTATCTAGAACATGCCATTACTTGGACCAGAGAGGATGCAAGAGAGTGCCATCGAATCATCAAAGGGCCTTTCTTTTAGTTATCAACAGACCTCTTTCCTTGGAAAACACAGAGCTTGCCATCGAGTTACTAGTGATTTTTGAAGCACTGTCTTCATATGATTATAAGGGAACAAATGTGAACATACTGCTGAGGCTTGTATATATAAACTAGTGACATTTTAGCAGTTGGTTCTAATTTGAATAGGGTAAAGAAACTATGAAACTTCAAATTGTAGTGGATACTAAAAATGTGACCAAGACCCAAAGCAAGATTATGTATGGATATTGGCCTGCAGTGACTCATCAATAATTAATTAAAAAAAGAAAAAAGAAAGATGCTCTGTTGAAAGTTTGACGGTTTGCTTTAAATTCACCATAATGCAAAATCACTCAAAATTATGTCTGCCTACTTGCAGGTCTGACTATCTGCCTGATTGTCTATGTCTTTATCTATCTATCTATCTATCTATCTATCTATCTATCTATCTATCCATCCATCCATCCACTCACTTCTCTCTATTCATCTACTCATCATTTCTCTATCATCTCTTTATTGACTCATCTATCATTTATCTTCTTGGGAGGTGGTAGGTTCTATACTGGAGTTTTTTAATCCAAGGCTGAGTGATCACTTGTTAAGTAACCTATATAAGGGATTATTTTTAAGTTGTATTCTGGACTAGATGACTACTAATGTCTCTTTTAACTTAAAATGTCAATTCTTTTGTCCATAAGCATTCTATTTTTTTTAAACCCTTACCTTCTATCTTAGAATGGATTTCAGTTCAAAGTAGAACAGCAGTAAGGGCTGGGCATTAGGGATTAAGCAACTTTCCCAGGGTCAGAACAGCTGGGGTGTGTCTAAGGTCAGATCTGAAATCAGGACCTCCTGTCTTTAGGGATTGGTCTCTATCCACTGAGCCACCTACCTACTCCTCAGAAGCATTCTTTTTGAAGGAGGTGTGGAGAATGATGCCCTCACCTTCTTTATCCCTTACTATGACTGAATGGATGTATTTTCTCCCTTGATTGCATTAAGAGGCTAATCCATCTAATGTGGAAAGGGGCATCCATCTTTAAGATGGAAAGTACCAATTAAGAACTTATCACAAATAAGTCCAGGTAAGGTCTCTGACAGAGTACCCATCAAAAGACCTTTCTTCTTGGAACTATCTTCTTGACCACATTTTCCTAGACAGCACAGCTCAGAAAATCATGGTAAAGCCATATTTCATTTTATTTATCCTTTTCCTGCTTGAGGGACCCATACCACTATCTTCTTTTCTTTATAAATAGAGGAAAGTGGACAGCTAAACCACATTAATAACTTTTTACTTAAATATTTAAATGACTTATTAATAATATTTCATGAGTCCCTGTGTTTTTGGCATGGCATTAAGTGTTCCATGATATTAGATAAAGAAGAGCAAGGTTCCTGCTGTCTAAGGGGCCCCATTATCTCTTCATCATTTTGGTTCAGAAGAATTGAAAGTGTACCCAAACTTAGATAAACCAGTGCTTTTCCTGTTATGACAAAATTGAGATGATAGAGAATAAGAGGCAAAGGCAAAAACCTAACACAACAAAGGTCTTTGGTTTTATGGGTTTGAACTCTGTCAGTTTGCTCTAAAGCCAAGTCTTCAAATGCCATCCATGCCCACAAGGTTCAACTCTGTTTTTGTAAACTTTACTTAAAGGTGAATCAACCTGCAGACAACATAATTTAGGCATAATCTTTGAAAATTAAGTAAAATTGAATATTTTATTTACTTAATGTGAGAAAGAAAAGAAGACAAAATCAGTATTAGAACCACTCTTCAACCTATAGTTTTTGTTTGTTCTCAAAAAGAGAAAAATTTACTGGCATGAGCTTGGCTTGCTTGAGAATCTATCTTGTGCCACTGGAAATTTAATAAGTCTAATAAAAATATTCAGTGGTTTTGAGTCACTACTGTAAATCTTCATGGCAGAAGCTCAAGATGATTAGTCTTTGTCATCAGCGCAATAACCTCATGGCAGCATGAGAATCAGACATTCCAAATCTATGAGGCACATTGGCTCTGATTCATTGAATTATGTACAAAAATAGAGAAAGTCCTATGTCTTCTTCAGACCATATCTGCAGTATTGCATTCAGTCATGAGTGTTAAAATGAAAGACATTGAAAAGCCTGAGTATCCTCAAAAGAGAGTGACAGCAAAAGGGTAGAACTGGAGATCATCCTATATGGACTGGTTAAAGGAACTGAGAATCTTTTGCTTGAAAAAGCAAAGAAAGTTGCAAAGAAGCAGATTTCCATCGACATAAGGAAAAATTTCCTAACAATTTATAACTCACAAAACCCTGTTCTGACTCCATAATCTTAAAATCTAACATTCAATATTGAATTGAAACTCTACTACTTTCATTTTTCCCTCTGGGTAATTTGTCTTGAACCAATGTTTCATTTTTACTATGTCTTCCATTTTTCTCTCTTTCATCTTTTTCTCTCCATCATTCCTCTCTTGGTCCCAATTTCCATTTTTCACAGTCTTGACCCTATATTTTATCAGTTAAATTGTACACTGTCATCCTCTCTTATATCCCCAGTCCTCTAAACCTACCATTATTTATGCCCTGCCATCAACATTGGATAACCTCTGTTTGCTTTGCTTCCACTCTGAGTATGGTTCGCCATTGGAATGCCATTACATTGTACAGACTGGGTCCATTACAAATATACTTTTCTTAACTAGAAAGGCAGTATGATATGATGGATAAAGAGTCAGCCTGGAAGTTAGGAAGGCCTAGTTTCCAACCTGGCCTCTGACGTATGCTAACTATGGTCATAGGGAAGTCATTTAATGTTTGCACCAGCTTTTGAGAAAGATAATTCCTTAATAAACTAATCCCTCAGTTATGCTCTTTATCTAATCTCCTTTGAATTTCTCCAAGCTCTTGACTCAGGAATCATTTTTTCTAGGTCATCTTCGATCTTTCTTTTTCTATTTTCTTCCTTACCATCTACAAATATAGGCAGGTTTCCCACAATTATAAAAATATCTACCATCACTCTACTGAAAATATTCTCTCCATGGTTTCCAAAAACTTGTTATTCAGTTACTTAGTTGTATCTAATTCTTCAAGATCCCAAGTACCATGCTGTCCATAAAAGTTTCTTGGCAAAGATATTCAAACGGTTTGCCATCTACTTCTTCAGTGGATTCAGATAAACAAAGGTCAAAAGACTTGCTCCAGTTTGCACAGCTAATAAATGTAAGAGGCTGGACTAGAGCTCTCCTTCCTGTCTCCAGCCCCAGTATTCTGTTCACTGAGTTATCTAGCTGCCCTTCCCAAAGAACTATTAACTATTAAATTCTTGACTATTTAATTTGGGGATATGGACTAATCTCTTCTGCATATTTTCTTTACTCTTGGCTTTTATAACACTGCTTTTTTTTCCTCTTTAAATTGCCTTCTCTTCACTTATCTGTCTACATATTATATCATCCAGGTAAGTAATCTATCTGAAGTAAGTAAGCTGTCTGAAGGCAAGAGTTTTTCTTTTGGTGGTTGTTTTATAATCCCATATATTTGACTAGAAAGCATTAATAAGTATTTGTTGAGTTGGATTGGACCCTAAAGATATCAATGACAAGGCTAGTATAGGACCCAACTGCCCAAGCTGTCCACTCTCCATTTTATAACTGATAACATCTACTTCCTGATTTCTTTCAGTGAGCTTGTTGAAAAATAGTGGTGTTTTACAGAAATATAATACTTAATGAACTATGAAAATACAGTTTAACAGAGAAAATCATCTTGCTTACACTAGATTAGAGTTTTCTAATTAAGAAACAAAGTGTACTGAATTTAACCAGTTGCTACTTTTCTTTGATGCAGGAGACAGTTTAACTTTGAACTTTGACCTTCAAGAGTCAATTTTACCTGACTTTTTTTTTTTTAAATTTTTTTAATTGGAGATTTTTTTTTAAACCCTTGTACTTCGGTGTATTGTCTCATAGGTGGAAGATTGGTAAGGGTGGGCAATGGGGGTCAAGTGACTTGCCCAGGGTCACACAGCTGGGAAGTGGCTGAGGCCGGGTTTGAACCTAGGACCTCCTGTCTCTAGGCCTGACTCTCACTCCACTGAGCTACCCAGCTGCCCCCAATTTTACCTGACTTTTACTAAATAGCTCGATTTTATTTCTTTGAACAGGTCATTCAGTGGTTTTTATTTTGAGTTTTTTGTTCATTTTTTAAAAAATCCCTTACCTTTTGACTTAGAATTAATACTAAGTAAGAGGCAGAAAAATGATAAGGAATAGGTAATTGGGGTTAAGTGACTTGTCCAGGGTCACACAGCTAAGAAAGCATCTGAAGCCAATTTGAAGCCAAAACCACGTGTGTTCAGGCCTGGCTCTTTGTCTGTTGAGCCACCTAGCTACTTTTTGTTCATTTTTTTAAAAAAATGTATATCTAAGGTTTAAGCCAACCTGTGGCATGTAGAACACATGAACATAATTGAACTAACTTCCTCCTAATTATCTGTTCAGCTTGCTACATTTTTACTTTTTTCTACGAAGTTATACTTATAGATATTTGCAATTTTTTTGTCAAATAAGATTTCACTGCTGCTCCATTTTCTTTTTATTTATCTCTTCTTAATTTCCTAATGATTTCCATTCAGTGGATGTTCCAAAATTTTTCATGCCATTCCAGTTCTTTTCTCATTTCTATCTCCTTGGCATTCAGTTTCTAATGTTACTTTATACTTTATCAAATCCAATTCTACAAGGATTTATTAAGTGCCCATTCTGCCTTTCTGGTAGACTTTAGGGATGAAGGCAAAAATGAAAACAAGTCCCTACCCTCAAGGAACTTATAGTCTACTGGGAATAGGAGGATATATATATATATATATATATATATATGTGTGTGTGTGTGTGTGTGTGTGTGTGTGTGTGTGTATAATATGATGGCTCTAATAATAGGAAGACTTTGTACAGGAGATAGCACTTTAGCAAGGCCTTGAAGCATGCTAAGTAATTCAGACTTTCTTTCCAGACTTTTTATAGAATGCATACATTTATGGAATACATTTATAGAATACATACATACTATTTTCAAAGCACTATGCTAAACCCTGAGGGTTACAAATAAAGGAAGACAGTCCCTTCTGTAAAGGAGCTCACATTTTGATGGGGGAAAATAACACACATGAAAAGTTTCAGCTGCAAGTCAGATGGAGAGATCCCATGGGCCTGAGAGGGCATCAACAAAGTAGAAGTTAATGCCTCTTCTTTAAGGTCATTTCTACTGATAAAACCATGTCATCTTCTAATGTTGCACCATTTGACAATGCCAAGGATTTTGATGGGAAGAACTTAGATTTGTTCCTCATAGACACCATTCCATCTTTTATCTCTCTGCCTTAGAACAGGCTATCAACTATATCTAGAATGTATTTCCTCCTCATTCCTACCTTGAAAAAGTCCAAGTTTTCTTCAGATATTGACTCAACTACCACATATGCCCTCTCAACTATTTTGTATTCATTTTATTTAGAATTTTTATTTACTTCTATGTGTATATGCTATCTACCCTGACAGAATATAAGCTCCTTAAGGACATGGGCTGCTTTATTTTTATCTGTATATTCCCAACACCCAGCACAGTTCCTAGCATTTAGTAGTCAATTAGTAAACGTTTGGTGATTTTTGAACAGGTAAAGGTGAGTGGCGAGAGCCTTCAGAGCATGGAATACAAAAGCATGGAGACAAGAGATGCAATATTGTGCATGAGATCAGCAAGTAGGGTGTACCAGAGGAGAAATGTATATATAATTATCCTAAAAAGATCAGATATAATTAGACAGAAAGTCTTTAAATACCAGTCAGAGGATTTTGTATTTTATCTTGGAGACACTAGGTATCAACTGAGGATTTTAGATCAAGGAAGTGATATTGTTAGTCCTGGGCCTTAGTGATATCCAATTGGCAACTAAGTGAAGGATTAATTGGAAAGAAGAAGTCTAGATTCATGGAAACTAAATGAGTTCTTATAATAATATCTAGACAGGAGTTGATGAGGTCCAGATTAGGGAGATGGCCATTTGAATGGACCAAAAGGGACAGATCTGAGATAGGTTGGCAAGGTGGAACTTATTAGATAAAATAGGATGTGAATGAGAATGAGTTGAGTACTGACTCCAAGGTTTCAAACAGAAGTGACTGTATGATAGTCCTCTTATCAAAAACAGGGTGTTAGGAAGAGGGGTAAGACTAGGAGGAAAGATGAGTTCTGTTTTGGAGAAGGTGATTTTAAGAAAGATAAATAAATAGATAGAATAGGCAAAAGACAGGTAGAGAGACAGATAGACAAAAGGGCATACTGAGCAATTTATGAAATGCAACTATATGCCAGGGACTGTGCTAAGTCTTCTGGAAACAAATCATAAACAAAGAAGGCAGTTCCAAAAGCTTACATTTTATGACAGTAGTCAACATATAAAAGGAAGATGGGAAATTGACATATCTTGGGACATCCTAGTAGAGATGTGCAAGAGGGACATCGAGTTGGTGATAGAAAATTTCAAAAGAGAGATGGTAACTGGATATATAGATTTCAGCATCATCTTCATTGAGATGATAATTGGCCTCATGCGAGATGATGGGGTCACTTAGAGAGAATAGAGAGAGAGAGAGAGAGAGAGAGAGAGAGAGAGAGAGAGAGAGAGAGAGNTTAGAGAGAAGAGAGAGAGAGAGAGAGAGAGAGAGAGAGAGAGAGAGAGAGAGAGAGGAGAGAGCCAAGGAGAGAAAAAGCTTTTCAAGTAATTAAGAGCAGTTTCAGTTAAATGTTTGGATATAAAAACATGCTACAAGAAATCAAGTTTCTCTTTCCAGGTAGTCTTGGTCTATAAAATAGAAGGCCTTTTTTTACTGAAAGTGAGGGAGATAGGGATAGGCCTGAGTCTTGGAATAGTCACTCTGAGCAAAGTATGCCCATATTTTGAGGCTGCGATTTGGTCTATGTGGATGTCTCCTTCACCAAAGTCTACCGTAATGCCATAATTTAATACCCGACTATGACATTACTGTGGTCCAAAAGTCCATTACCCTACAGCCAGCCTACAGAGTTTCTCTGATCTTAAGATAGGATGTCCCTGTAATGATAGAACAATTGCTCCTCATTGAGTTCATACTCAAAGCAAAAGCCTTTCAAGATTGGCATGACATACCAAGGATTTCAACTCTTTGGTAAAGACTTAGAGAACTCAGGGTGAGCACCACACCTTGTTGAGACATGACTGCTTGGAGAATAAGAAAAGCAATTAGAATATTAACAAAGATGCAATGGAAACAAAGGAATTGGGCTTAAATTTGGCTTTACCCATAAATCCCCATGTGTCTTTGTACAAGTCCTTGACCTCAGTTTCCTTTTCTGTAAAATGAGGGAGTTGCTTTTTATTATTTCTAAATCTATGCCAGCTCAAAAATCTATAAGCTTATAAACCTATGATTTCCCCAAAGCTGAACTATCAAATGATTATTGTGCAGGCTCTATAAAAATTACTATTATTTAGGGAAAGGAAAAAAAAAGTAATAACTAAACCAAAGGAAACGCAGTCAAAGGAAGAAGACATTGCTATGGACAAAATGAAAAACTCCTAAATGGCACTTTTTAAGAATAGAAGTAACACTTGTTCTAGTTGGTATGAACAGTTGGCTGTCTGAAGACAGTGTGCCCTATCTACTGTGAGCTCCCAAGATTTCTTCTTGCTCTGTTATTCTGAACTGAATAGGTGGCTGAATCATTGCTCCTGAAGGGTGAATCACCTGGGTAGGATTCTCATCCATTGATTTGTACTTATAGGCAATTAATTGAAGCATAAAAATTAATATATTTTACATGATTTAATTGGAATGTCAATGTCAAAAAAGAAATGAGAAGCATATCTTTTAGTACCCAATAATTAATTCAATCTCTTCCTTCACATAAGTGCAATTATAGTGCATTTAAAATTTTTATTTTAAAAACTTATACTTCACTACATGGAAGGTAGTCTATAAAAATGATTATCTTTCAATATGTGGATGGATTTGTGGCCTCATCTGTGTGGATAATATTTTCTCCATTAGTACAGATTGGAAAACATCCACAGTTTCTCAATCAGACATATAGGTGGCAGAGCTCCGAGCCTGAAATCAGGAAGATTGTTGTTTGGTCATTTTAATTGTACCTGACTCTTCATGAACCTATATGAGATTTTCTTGGTAAAGATACTGGACTGTTTTGCTATTTTCTTGTCTGGCTCATTTTACAGGGACAAATAGAGTTAAATGACTTACCCAGGATCACTCTGCTGGTAAGTGTCTGAGGCCAGAATTGAACCTCTCTATCTACTGCACCACTTAGAAGAATAAGGAAAACTTGAGTTCAAATCCAGACACTTATTAGGTCACTGTATGACCCTGGACAAGTCACTTAACCTCTCTTTGCCTCAGTTACTTCAACTGTCAAGTGAGGATATAATAGCATCAATCTTAGATGGTTGTTTTGAGCATCAAATGAAATATTTTAAAAACATTTAGTTCAATGTCTTGTGCATAGTAGGTATTATTTATATGGTTATTCCCTTTCCCTTCTCTCTCCCCTTCCCTCATCCTATTCATATATATATATATATATATATATATAT